>NC_041391.1:54651365-54658562 GCF_002162155.2 Triticum dicoccoides
CCCTCCGCGGAGCCCCGCGCGGCCTCGCCGCCTCCGTGAGGCCGAGCTCCTCCGCCGCTGGAGCTCTGCCGCTGACCCTAGGCCTCGCCGGAGCCCGCGCCTCCCCGGCCTCCCCAGCGCAGCCCCGTCCGGCCTCGCCGGCCTCCGGCCGCCCCGCTCGCCGCCTCCCCTCGCTGTCCCACGCTGGGATCCGGCCGGATCCGGCGAGATCCGGCCCGGATCCGCCTCCTCCCGGCCTCCCCGAGCCTCTCCGGCCATCTCCGTCGTCTCCGGCGAGGTTCTCCGGCGAACCTCGTAAACCGTGCAGATCCACAGGTTGACCCCGAAAATCCCTAAGTCCCAGATTTTCGTAATTTTTATGCCCTGTTCATGCCATCATAACTCGGCATCTGTAGCTCCGTTTTGCACGTGTAATATGTCAAATTGTTCGTATCAACGAGTACATCATTTCATTCCATTGCATCATTTTCATTTGAGGTCATCTAGATGCCTGAATCATCGTTGTAAGAGTGCTTCATAATGTTTTCTGCTGTCTTTTATCAGAACGAGCTCTTTTGTCATTTTTGCCATGATTGATGTGTGCATCCTATGAGGTTGATGTCTTCATGTGTTTTGAACTATGCCATGTCTTCGTTACAGTGGTGTTTGCCATGTATTTTTGTGATCAATGTGGTGACTAGCACAAGCATGCAAACTAGGCATCGTGATGTTGCTGATTTTGGTCCCTGTTCTGCTGTTATTTTGATGCCATGTAAACTTGATGCTAAAGAGAGATCCATGCATATTTTGAGATACTTCAGTAAGGATGTTTTGAACAATAGGTTGTTATCTATCCATTCATGCCCTTTGTTGCAATTATGGAGTAGTCTAGCATGTCATTTTCGTGCTCTACTTTTGCTTCAAAATTTTTCCTGGCAGATTGTTTACATGTTATTCAATTTGGCCAAGCTTGTTATAGTTGATCCTTGCATGCTATGGACTTGTTCTTGACTTGGTTTGTTCCCCAAACATGTCTTCTTGATGATGCTATGCTTATCTTGTCATGCAATTACTTATGGTGAGTGAATCGAGCTTGTTAACTAGTGTACATGATGTTACTGTTTTGCTAGGCTGAATCTGTTATTTCGTGATGCTATATAAACATGTTGCTACAAATCATTCTATGCATAACATGGAGATGTTCTATAAACATGTTTTGATCTACATGTCATCCTCTATTAATCCATGCCCCTGGTTGCATTTATAGCTTGCTGTAGATTGTTCATATCTTGCTCCAAAGTTGCTTCATGATGTTGTTGTCACCCTGTTAACATTAAGTTCACTTGCTCCCATGTGTTTTGCTAGTGATCCATGCACCCTATGACCTTGCTATTGCCATTCTTAGCTTCACAAACATGCCTTCTTACTGTTGGGTGCCTTTCCATGCCATGTATTGTTCTTTAGTGAGTTGCACAAGCTCAGCTACATGCCTTTATAATTATGTTCCTGCCATGTTTGAATCTGTAATATAACTTGCTATGTTTACATGGGTGCCATCATATTTTCTGATCCTTTTTGGCTTATGGTCAGTAAGGGACTTTTGATCTATGCTTTGCGTAGATTCAAGGCATGCCTTTGTTTGTCATTATAAGTTCCTGTAACATGTTGTTTGATAGCTCTGAACATTGCATCGTGATGTTATGTTCTGCAAAGTCTGAAATTGTTATAACTTGCAATCTTATCATGTGTGTTTGAGCATGTTCTAGTGATTTCTGGAGATAGCTCAGTGTTCATGTTTTGTTATGCTTTACCTGTACATCATGTCCATTCCTTTTGTTATTCTATTGTGGTACTGTAGCATGTTGTTTTGATGCCTGCAATATGTCTAGTTGCTGTTTTGGACAGATTGTTGTTATGACTTGTATAGTGTGCATGTGTTGAACCGTTGCTCCGTTTTGAGTGTGCTCTATATGAAACTTGCTTAGAATTGCATGTGGTTTCATATTATCATGTTGCATCCTTGTTTTGAGGTGTTTTCTTGATGTTTGGGTGCATTTTGCATCAATGCCATGTTTAACTTGTTTTGCTCATATCTTCTAGGCCGTAGCTCCGAATCTAAGGAACTTTATATGTAACTTGACTAGAATCTCGTGTAGATCATCGTTGTGCATTTTAACTTGCTTTTTAACAACTTGAACATAAGGTAAGTGTTACATGTTGTTCCCGGCCTCATTTAAACTTGCCTTGATGTGTTGCTCTTGTTTGCATCATCTCTTGCCATGATTAGCTTCATGTAGCCTTGTCATGCATCATGCTTGTTGTGCATCATGCCTTGTTCATGTGTGGTGTGTTTACTATGTTGTGTGCTTCTTTTCAATAGTTCCTGTTTCGTTGCGATCGTGAGGATTCGTTCCTCTATGCTTAGTTCGGCTTCATCCGTTCGTCTTCTTCATGGACTCGTTCTTCTTCGTTGCTGGATTTCAGGCAAGATGACCGCTACCCTGGATCTCACTACTATCATTGCTATGCTAGTTGCTTCGTTCTATCGCTATGCTGCGTTACCTATCTGTTACTCTTCAAGCCATCCCAAATTGCCATGAACCTCTAACCTTTGACACCTTTCCTATGCAACCCATTGATTGGCTATGTTACCGCTTTTGCTCAGCCCCTCTTATAGCGTTGCTAGTTGCAGGTGAAGTTGAAGATTTCTCCATGGTGGACAGGATTTTGGTTGGGATATCACAATATCTCTTATATTATTAATGCATCTATATACTTGGTAAAGGGTGGAAGACTCGGCCTTTTGCCTAGTGTTTTGTTCCACTCTTGTCGCCCTAGTTTCCGTCATACCGGTGTTATGTTCCCGGATTTTGCGTTCCTTACGCGGTCGGGTGATTTATGGGACCCCCTTGACAGTTCGCTTTGAATAAAACTCCTCCAGCAAGGCCCAACCTTGGTTTTATCATTTGCCTCGCCACCACCTACCCTTTCCCTTGGGTCGGCCAACCCAAGGGTCATCTTTATTTTAGCCCCCCCCCCCGGGCCAGTGCTTGTCTAAGTGTTGGTCCGAACCGAGCCGCCTACGGGGCCCCCTCGGGGCAACTCGAGGTCTGGTTTTACTCGTAGCCTGTCTCATCTGGTGTTGCCCTGAGAACGAGATATGTGCAGCTCCTATCGGGATTGTCGGCGTATCGGGCGGTCTTGTTGGTCTTGTTTTACCATTGTCGAAATGTCTTGTATACCGGGATTCCGAGTCTGATCGGGTCTTCCTGGGAGAAGGTCTATTCCTTCGTTGATCGCGAGAGCTTGTCATGGGCTAAGTTGGGACACCCCTACAGGGTATAATCTTTCGAAAGCCGTGCCTGCGGTTATAGGCAGATGGGAATTTGTTAATGTCCGGTTGTAGAGAACTTGACACCAGATCCGAATTAAAACGCATCAACCGAGTGTGTAGCCGTGATGGTCTCTTCTCGGCGGAGTCCGGGAAGTGAACACGGTTTCTGGGTTATGTTTGACGTAAGTAGGAGTTCAGGATCACTTCTTGATCATTACTAGTTGACGACCGTTCTGCTTGATCTCTTCTCGCTCTTATTTGCGTATGTTAGCCACCATATATGCTTAGTCGCTGCTGCAGCCTCACCACTTTACCCCTTCCTTTCCCTTTAAGCTTTGCTAGTCTTGATACCCATGGTAATGGGATTGCTGAGTCCTCGTGGCTCACAGATTACTACAACAACAGTTGCAGGTACAGGTTTTGCGATGATCATGACGCGAGAGCGATGCCTGCTTGCGTTGAGTTCTTCTTCTGCTTCTTCTTCGATCAGGGATAGGTTCCAGGTCGGCAGCCTGGGCTAGCAGGGTGGATGTCATTTGAGTTTCTGTTTGTGTTTCATCCGTAGTCGGATGTTGATCTTGTGTATGATGTATTGTGATGTTGTATTCGTGTGGCATTGTATGCCTCTTGTATGTATCCCCATCTATTATGTAATGTTGATGTAATGATATCCACCTTGCAAAAGCGTTTCAATATGCGGGTCTATCCTTGGTGGGACCTTCGAGTTCCTTTTGGATAGGGTCGCATATTGGGCGTGACAAGTTGGTATCAGAGCCTCGACCGACCCTAGGATCCCCCTTGATTGATCGGTAGTTTGGTCGTTGTTGAGTCTAGAAGAAAACTGTTTTTTCAGAGTCTAGTTATATCGGAGAGTAGGAATTCTTTTTACTCCTCAGTCCCTTCGTCGCTCTGGTGAGGAATCTTGACGTAGGTGTTTTGAATTACTCCTCTTCCCTTTCAAATTTATCTTTAGGATCACGCAGTTGGTTTTCCGATCGTTGTTCCTCAGCTCTTTTCATCCGGTGCATTTCTCGTTAAGTCGACTCGAGTCTCTTCATCATTGAGTTCAATCCTCAGTTGTTTTCTTTCCCACCCGCCCTCCCTGTTCTTCTTCTCGGAGCCGGAGTCCGTAATCGAGTATCCATCCTACTCGTGTGAAGCCTTTGCTTTCTTTCAACCAGTGTTTTTCTCTTCAAGTTATTCGTCGTTTCTCTTTTCCATGTTGTCTTTGTTTTTCCCGCCCTCCCACCCTTTTCTTCCCGGAGTTTGAGTCTCATTCGATCATCAATTTTCATTCGTGTGGAGCCTCTTCAGTCTTTTGTCAATTATTTCAACCGGTGAATTCTCGTCTTGTTTGTCATGCTTCATCCCTTTCTTTTCCCGATGGATTCAATTCAAGTATTCGGTGTTGATCATATTCTTTTCCTCGGCTCAAGTGTTCCCCTTGCTTGTTCGCCTCTCGCCAGTTTATCCTTCCAGAGTGTTCAAGACATCTCAGGAGATTCGTCTGTGTTCTAATTTATTCGAGGTTGTCACCTCATTCAAATATTTCAATTGTTCTTGTGCATCATCTATCTGTTCAACATCCCCTTCCAACGGTGTTTTTCTCTTCAGTGGGCCCTAACCCACAGGTCTTTTCCCAGGATCTTACCTGACTCTTCTAATTTCCCCGGAGTTATTCTCAATTCTTTTCAAGTGTGACGTAAGTATGAATTTCATCAGTCACATGTCTTCTCCAAGATCGATTTCAAATCATTTTCATTGTTGGCTCAACCTCTCTGCTTTTCATTCTCCCGGAGTATCTCAGTAATTTTGGTGGTGTTTCTTGTCATCATTTGAAGACCGAAGAAGAGTTTTCCTCTAAACCTTGTCCGTCCTCCCGAAGTTTCGTGGTTCTAGCTTCATGTTATCCTCGCGAAATACTCCATTTGTCAGATATTCTTTTCATCCATCCGGAGTATGTCAGGAGTTGTTTTTCCATTTCTTTCACCGGAGGCCATCGTTCCAGAAGAATTCTTCGCCCTCATCATTCCAGCTTTCGTCCTCCAATTATCCCGGTGCTTTGTTCTAGTGCTCTTTAATCAGCTCATGATCTCTGTGTTCTTTTGCATCTAAATCCCCCCTAGCTTATTGGTTCTTCTAATTCTTCCTGGTGATTCATTCTCTTTCATCAGTCTTTTTCGAATTCTTACGGTGGTTCGTTCAAGATTCTTTTTCTTTGGTTATCATTTCAATCCTCTCGTTTTTTTCAATCCTACCGGTGGATCAGGAAGACCTTCTCAAGTTTGCGACATGTCACTTCCCAATCCTTTCCAAGAAGAATAAGTAATATGCAAAATCCATTGCTTGTCATCAATTTAATTTAATGAAGGATAAGCATACAATCTTATTCTTATTTCATCCAAGTGATTAATCCTTTTTCTTCGGAGTTTGTTCTGGATGAATAAATTCTAGTTCGAAATGCTTTCTTCCTTTCTTTTCCGGAGTTCAAATTTCCTCGGCCATCTCGTCGAAACCTCCACCTAAATCATCGCAAGGCTCATCTTATTCTTTCTTCGTTCATTCTATCTCATCATCCTTTTGTTACCGGAGTTCTTCATGGTGGATTGTCATGATTTAATTCATTCTTCAAGAGTTCATCAAGATTCTTGTTGCTGGAGTTCAAGTATCTTTTCTTCTCGCATCTCGGTGTGCAAGTAATTCTCCATATTCTTTTGAAGTGGAGTTTTGCATTTCTTCGTTCTTCTCAGCTATTCAATCATTTCCGCTTGTGGTCGGTGATCACCTCATAATTTTGAGATGTTTTCCATAAGTCCACAACAAGTTTATTCTTTTGTTGTTCATTTGCTCAACAACTCCATTCAATCCTTCCTTCTAAGTTCTTTTCTTTCAATTCTATTTCAAATTCTTTCCGGAGGTTTTGTGTCAAGTCTTCATCAAGTATCATTCCATTCTCTCTAGTTCATGTTCTATTCTTTCCTTTTTTTAGCCGGAGTACTGCCTAAATCCTTTCAGTCTTATTCGTTTCTTTTCTCATCCTAACCACTCCAGTTAGAACGACTGATTTCATAGTCTATCTGATTCCGTGAGCTTTCGATTCTCGTCATTCTCGTTGTTCCTCTCTTCTTCTCGAGTGCTCTCGATTCTGTGCTTCTTCTCTTGAGTTCTTGTTTCACCTCATCCATTTTCTCTTCCGTCTCATTCCTAAGATCTCGGGACGAGATCTCTTGTTAGTGGAGGAGTGTTGTAACACCCCGGATTCGATGCGCCAGGTGTCTGCCAGTTATTCACCGTCGTTGCCATGTCATTTGCTTGCGTGTTGCATATTGTCATGTCATCATGTGCATTTCATTTTGCATACGCGTTCGTCTCATGCATCCAAGCATTTTCCCCATTGTCCGTTTTGCAATCCGGCACTCCTATGCCCTCCAGCGTTCCCCTTTTCGTCTCCTATTGTGAGTGGGTGTTAAACTTTCTCGGAATGGACCAAGGCTTGCCAAGTGGCCTTGGTATAGCACCGGTAGACCGCCTGTCAAGTTTCGTGCCATTTGGAGGTCGTTTGGTACTCCAACGGTTAACCGGGTAACCGTAAACCCCCTTTCTCTTTGCAGCCCAACACCCTTTCCAAAGTGGCCCAAAACCCATCTAACTCCCCTCCATGCTCTCGGTCGTTCGATCACGATCGTGTGGGCGAAAACCGCTCCTCATTTGGACTCTCCTAGCTCCCTCTACCTATAAAACTAGACCTCCCCCGAAATTTTCGCGTCATTCTACCCTAACCCTAGCAAAATCGCCCTCCGCCGCCGCCGGACACGTCCGATCTGGACCGGACGCGTCCGCCCGCCGCCCGAAGCCAGTGGCATCGCACCACGTGGCCTCCCTCC
>NC_041391.1:54659091-54666338 GCF_002162155.2 Triticum dicoccoides
GCGCCTCGCCATCCGCGGTGCCCCGCGCGGCCCCGCCGCCTCCGTGAGGCTGAGCTCCTCCACCGCCGGAACTCTGCCGCTGACCCTAGGCCTCGCCGGAGCCTGCGCCTCCCCGGCCTCCCCAGCGCCGCCCCGTCCAGCCTCGCCGGCCTCCGGCCGCCCCGCTCGCCGCCTCCCCGCGCTATCCCACGCCAGGATCCGGCCGGATCCGGCGAGATCCGGCCCGAATCCGCCTCCTCCCGGCCTCCCCGAGCCTCTCCGGCCATCTCCGTCGTCTCCGGCGAGGTTCTCCGGCGAACCTCGTAAACCGTGCAGATCCACAGGTTGACCCCGAAAATCCCTAAGTCCTAGATTTTCGTAATTTTTATGCCATGTTCATGCCATCATAACTCTGCATTCGTAGCTCCGTTTTGCGCATGTAATATGTCAAATTGTTCGTATCAACGAGTACATCATTCCATTCCATTGCATCATTTTCATTTGAAGTCATCTAGATGCCTGAATCATTGTTGTAAGAGTGCTTCATAATGTTTTCTGCTGTCTGTTAGCAGAACGAGCTCTTTTGTCATTTTTGCCATGATTGATGTGTGCATCCTATGAGGTTGATGTCTTCATGTGTTTTGAACTATGCCATGTCTTCTTTACAGTGGTGTATGCCATGCATTTTTGTGATCAATGTGGTGAGTAGCACAAGCATGCAAACTAGGCATCGTGATGTTGCTGATGTTGGTCCCTGTTCTGTTGTTATTTTGATGCCATGTAAACTTGATGCTACAGAGAGATCCATGCATATTTTGAGATACTTCAGTAAGGATGTTTTGAACAATAGGTTGTTATCTATCCATTCATGCCCTTTGTTTGAATTATGGAGTAGTCTAGCATGTCATTTTCGTGCTCTACTTTTGCTTCAAAATGTTTCCTGGCAGATTGTTTACATGTTATTCAATTTGGCCAAGCTTGTTATAGTTGATCCTTGCATGCTATGGACTTGTTCTTGACTTAGTTTGTTCCCCAAACATGTCTTCTTGATGGTGCTATGCTTATCTTGTCATGCAATGACTTGTGGTGAGTGAATCGAGCTTGTTAACTAGTGTACATGATGTTACTGTTTTGCTAGGCTGAATTTGTTATTTCGTGATGCTATATAAACATGTTGCTACAAATCATTCTATGCATAATCTGGAGATGTTCTATAAACATGTTTTGATCTACATGTCATCTTCTATTGATCCATGCCCCTGGTTGCATTTATAGCTTGCTGTAGATTGTTCATATCTTGCTCCAAAGTTGCCTCATGATGTTGCTGTCACCCTGTTAACATTAAGTTCACTTGCTCCCATGTGTTTTGCTAGTGATCCATGCACCCTATGACCTTGCTATTGCCATTCTTAGCTTCAGAAACATGCCTTCTTACTGTTGGGTGCCTTGCCATGCCATGTATTGTTCTGTAGTGAGTTGCACAAGCTCAGCTACATGCCTTCATAATTATGTTCCTGCCATGTTTGAATCTATAATATAACTTGCTATGTTTACATGGGTGCCATCATTTTTTCTGATCCTTTTTGGCTTATGGTCAGTAAGGGACTTTTGATCTATGCTTTGAGTAGATTCATGCCATGCCTTTGTTTGTCATTATAAGTTCCTGTAACATGTTGTTTGATAGCTCTGAACATTGCATCGTGATGTTATTTTCTGCAAAGTCTGAAATTGTTATAACTTGCAATCTTATCATGTGTGTTTGAGCATGTTCTAGTGATTGCTGGAGATAGCTCAGTGTTCATGTTTTGTTATGCTTTACCTGTACATCATGTCCATTCCTTTTGTTATTCTATTGTGGTACTGTAGCATGTTGTTTTGATGCCTGCAATATGTCTAGTTGCTGTTTTGGACAGATTGTTGTTATGACTTGTATAGTGTGCGTGTGTTGAACCGTTGCTCCGTTTTGAGTGTGTCCTATATGAAACTTGCTTAGAATTTCATGTGGTTTCATATTATCATGTTGCATCCTTGTTTTGAGGTGTTTGCTTGATGTTTGGGTGCATTTTGCATCAATGCCATGTTTAACTTGTTTTGCTCATATCTTCTAGGCCGTAGCTCCGAATCTAAGGAACTTTATATGTAACTTGACTAGAATCTCGTGTAGATCATCGTTGTGCATTTTAACTTGATGTTTAACAACTTGAACATAAGGTAAGTGTTATATGTTGTTCCCGGCCTCATTTAAACTTGCCTTGATGTGTTGCTCTTGTTTGCATCATCTCTTGCCATGATTAGCTTCATGTAGCCTTGTCATGCATCATGCTTGTTGTGCATCATGCCTTGTTCATGTGTGGTGTGTTTACTATGTTGTGTGCTTCTTTTCGATAGTTCTTGTTTCGTTGCGATCGTGAGGATTCGTTCCTCTATGCTTAGTTCGGCTTCATCCGTTCGTCTTCTTCATGGACTCGTTCTTCTTCCTTGCGGGATTTCAGGCAAGATGACCGCTACCCTGGATCTCACTACTATCATTGCTATGCTAGTTGCTTCGTTCTATCGCTATGCTGCGTTACCTATTTGTTACTCTTCAAGCCATCCCAAATTGCCATGAACCTCTAACCTTTGACACCTTTCCTATGCAACCCATTGATTGGCTATGTTACCGCTTTTGCTCAGCCCCTCTTATAGCGTTGCTAGTTGCAGGTGAAGTTGAAGATTTCTCCATGGTGGACAGGATTTTGGTTGGGATATCACAATATCTCTTATATTATTAATGCATCTATATACTTGGTAAAGGGTGGAAGACTCGGCCTTTTGCCTAGTGTTTTGTTCCACTCTTGTCGCCCTAGTTTCCGTCATACCGGTGTTATGTTCCCGGATTTTGCGTTCCTTACGCGGTCGGGTGATTTATGGGACCCCCTTGACAGTTCGCTTTGAATAAAACTCCTCCAGCAAGGCCCAACCTTGGTTTTATCATTTGCCTCGCCACCACCTACCCTTTCCCTTGGGTCGGCCAACCCAAGGGTCATCTTTATTTTAGCCCCCCCCCGGGCCAGTGCTTGTCTAAGTGTTGGTCCGAACCGAGCCGCCTGCGGGGCCCCCTCGGGGCAAATCGAGGTCTGGTTTTACTCGTAGCCCGTCTCATCCGGTGTTGCCCTGAGAACGAGATATGTGCAGCTCCTATCGGGATTGTCGGCGCATCGGGCGGTCTTGTTGGTCTTGTTTTACCATTGTCGAAATGTCTTGTATACCGGGATTCCGAGTCTGATCGGGTCTTCCTGGGAGAAGGTCTATTCCTTCGTTGATCGCGAGAGCTTGTCATGGGCTAAGTTGGGACACCCCTGCAGGGTATAATCTTTCGAAAGCTGTGCCTGCGGTTATAGGCAGATGGGAATTTGTTAATGTCCGGTTGTAGAGAACTTGACACCAGATCCGAATTAAAACGCATCAACCGAGTGTGTAGCCGTGATGGTCTCTTCTCGGCGGAGTCCGGGAAGTGAACACGGTTTCTGGGTTATGTTTGACGTAAGTAGGAGTTCAGGATCACTTCTTGATCATTACTAGTTGACGACCGTTCTGCTTGCTCTCTTCTCGCTCTTATTTGCGTATGTTAGCCACCATATATGCTTAGTCGCTGCTGCAGCCTCACCACTTTACCCCTTCCTTTCCCTTTAAGCTTTGCTAGTCTTGATACCCATGGTAATGGGATTGCTGAGTCCTCGTGGCTCACAGATTACTACAACAACAGTTGCAGGTACAGGTTTTGCGATGATCATGACGCGAGAGCGATGCCTGCTTGCGTTGAGTTCTTCTTCTGCTTCTTCTTCGATCAGGGATAGGTTCCAGGTCGGCAGCCTGGGCTAGCAGGGTGGATGTCGTTTGAGTTTCTGTTTGTGTTTCATCCGTAGTCGGATGTTGATCTTGTGTATGATGTATTGTGATGTTGTATTCGTGTGGCATTGTATGCCTCTTGTATGTATCCCCATCTATTATGTAATGTTGATGTAATGATATCCACCTTGCAAAAGCGTTTCAATATGCGGGTCTATCCTTGGTGGGACCTTCGAGTTCCTTTTGGATAGGGTCGCATATTGGGCGTGACAAGTTGGTATCAGAGCCTCGACCGACCCTAGGATCCCCCTTGATTGATCGGTAGTTTGGTCGTTGTTGAGTCTAGAAGAAAACTGTTTTTTCGAAGTCTAGTTATATCGGAGAGTAGGAATTCTTTTTACTCCTCAGTCCCTTCGTCGCTCTGGTGAGGAATCTTGACGTAGGTGTTTTGAATTACTCCTCTTCCCTTTCAAATTTATCTTTAGGATCACGCAGTTGGTTTTCCGATCGTTGTTCCTCAGCTCTTTTCATCCGGTGCATTTCTCGTTAAGTCGACTCGAGTCTCTTCATCATTGAGTTCAATCCTCAGTTGTTTTCTTTCCCACCCGCCCTCCCTCTTCTTCTTCTCGGAGCCGGAGTCCGTAATCGAGTATCCATCCTACTCGTGTGAAGCCTTTGCTTTCTTTCAACCAGTGTTTTTCTCTTCAAGTTATTCGTCGTTTCTCTTTTCCATGTTGTCTTTGTTTTTCCCGCCCTCCCATCCTTTTGTTCCCGGAGTTTGAGCCTCATTCGATCATCAATTTTCATTCGTGTGGAGCCTCTTCAGTCTTTTGTCAATTATTTCAACCGGTGAATTCTCGTCTTGTTTGTCATGCTTCATCCCTTTCTTTTCCCGATGGATTCAATTCAAGTATTCGGTGTTGATCATATTCTTTTCCTCGCCTCAAGTGTTCCCCTTGCTCGTTCGCCTCTCGCCAGTTTATCCTTCCAGAGTGTTCAAGACATCTCAGGAGATTCGTCTGCGTTCTAATTTATTCGAGGTTGTCACCTGATTCAAATATTTCAATTGTTCTGGTGCATCATCTATCTGTTCAACATCCCCTTCCAACGGTGTTTTTCTCTTCAGTGGGCCCTAACCCACAGGTCTTTTCCCAGGATCTTACCTGACTCTTCTAATTTCCCCGGAGTTATTCTCAATTCTTTTCAAGTGTGACGTAAGTATGAATTTCATCAGTCACATGTCTTCTCCAAGATCGATTTCAAATCATTTTCATTGTTGGCTCAACCTCTCTGCTTTTCATTCTCCCGGAGTATCTCAGTAATTTTGGTGGTGTTTCTTGTCATCATTTGAAGACCGAAGAAGAGTTTTCCTCTAAACCTTGTCCGTCCTCCCGAAGTTTCGTGGTTCTAGCTTCATGTTATCCTCGCGAAATACTCCATTTGTCAGATATTCTTTTCATCCATCCGGAGTATGTCAGGAGTTGTTTTTCCGTTTCTTTCACCGGAGGCCATCGTTCCAGAAGAATTCTTCGCCCTCATCATTCCAGCTTTCGTCCTCCAATTATCCCGGTGCTTCGTTCTAGTGCTCTTTAATCAGCTCATGATCTCTGTGTTCTTTTGCATCTAAATCCCCCCTAGCTTAGTAGTTCTTCTAATTCTTCCCGGTGATTCATTCTCTTTCATCAGTCTTTTTCGAATTCTTATGGTGGTTCGTTCAAGATTCTTTTTCTTTGGTTATCATTTCAATCCTCTCGTTCTTTTCAATCCTACCGGTGGATCAGGAAGACCTTCTCAAGTTTGCGACATGTCACTTCCCAATCCTTTTCAAGAAGAATAAGTAATATGCAAAATCCATTGCTTGTCATCAATTTAATTTGATGAAGGATAAGCATACAATCTTATTCTTATTTCATCCAAGTGATTAATCCTTTTTCTTCGGAGTTTGTTCTGGATGAATAAATTCTAGTTCGAAATGCTTTCTTCCTTTCTTTTCCGGAGTTCAAATTTCCTCGGCCATCTCGTCGAAACCTCCACCTAAATCATCGCAAGGCTCATCTTATTCTTTCTTCGTTCATTCTATCTCATCATCCTTTTGTTACCGGAGTTCTTCATGGTGGATTGTCATGATTTAATTCATTCTTCAAGAGTTCATCAAGATTCTTGTTGCTGGAGTTCAAGTATCTTTTCTTCTCGCATCTCGGTGTGCAAGTAATTCTCCATATTATTTTGAAGTGGAGTTTTGCATTTCTTCGTTCTTCTCAGCTATTCAATCATTTCCGCTTGTGGTCGGTGATCACCTCATAATTTTGAGATGTTTTCCATAAGTCCAGAACAAGTTTATTCTTTCGTTGTTCATTTGCTCAACAACTCCATTCAATCCTTCCTTCTAAGTTCTTTTCTTTCAATTCTATTTCAAATTCTTTCCGGAGGTTTTGTGTCAAATCTTCATCAAGTATCATTCCATTCTCTCTAGTTCATGTTCTATTCTTTCCTTTTTTTAGCCGGAGTACTGCCTAAATCCTTTCAGTCTTATTCGTTTCTTTTCTCATCCTAACCACTCCGGTTAGAACGAGTGATTTCATAGTCTATCTGATTCCGTGAGCTTTCGATTCTCGTCATTCTCGTTGTTCCTCTCTTCTTCTCGAGTGCTCTCGATTCTGTGCTTCTTCTCTTGAGTTCTTGTTTCACCTCATCCATTTTCTCTTCCGTCTCATTCCTAAGATCTCGGGACGAGATCTCTTGTTAGTGGAGGAGTGTTGTAACACCCCGGATTCGATGCGCCAGGTGTCTGCCAGTTATTCACCGTCGTTGCCATGTCATTTGCTTGCGTGTTGCATATTGTCATGTCATCATGTGCATTTCATTTTTCATACGCGTTCGTCTCATGCATCCGAGCATTTTCCCCATTGTCCGTTTTGCAATCCGGCACTCCTATGCCCTCCAGCGTTCCCCTTTTTGTCTCCTATTGTGAGTGGGTGTTAAACTTTCTCGGAATGGACCAAGTCTTGCCAAGTGGCCTTGGTATAGCACCGGTAGACCGCCTGTCAAGTTTCGTGCCATTTGGAGGTCGTTTGGTACTCCAACGGTTAACCGGGTAACCGTAAACCCCCTTTCTCTTTGCAGCCCAACACCCTTTCCAAAGTGGCCCAAAACCCATCTAACTCCCCTCCATGCTCTCGGTCGTTCGATCACGATCGTGTGGGCGAAAACCGCTCCTCATTTGGACTCTCCTAGCTCCCTCTACCTATAAAACTAGACCTCCCCCGAAATTTTCGGGTCATTCTACCCTAACCCTAGCAAAATCGCCCTCCGCCGCCGCCGGACACGTCCGATCTGGACCGGACGCGTCCGCCCGCCGCCCGAAGCCAGTGGCATCGCGCCACGTGGCCTCCCTCCGCCGCCCGCGCCGCCGGCCCGCCCGGGCCCGTGGCTGGCCCGCG
>NC_041391.1:54666919-54765986 GCF_002162155.2 Triticum dicoccoides
TGCCTCCGGCCGGCTCCCGAGCCCCGCCGGGCCCCTCCGCCGCCGGCACCCTTCCGCTGCGCCTCGCCCTCCGCGGTGCCCCGCGCGGCCCCGCCGCCTCCGTGAGGCCGAGCTCCTCCGCCGCCGGAACTCTGCCGCTGACCCTAGGCCTCGCCGGAGCCTGCGCCTCCCCGGCCTCCCCAGCGCCGCCCCGTCCAGCCTCGCCGGCCTCCGGCCGCCCCGCTCGCCGCCTCCCCGCGCTATCCCACGCCGGGATCCGGCCGGATCCGGCGAGATCCGGCCCGAATCCGCCTCCTCCCGGCCTCCCCGAGCCTCTCCGGCCATCTCCGTCGTCTCCGGCGAGGTTCTCCGGCGAACCTCGTAAACCGTGCAAATCCACAGGTTGACCCCGAAAATCCCTAAGTCCTAGATTTTCGTAATTTTTATGCCATGTTCATGCCATCATAACTCTGCATTCATAGCTCCGTTTTGCGCGTGTAATATGTCAAATTGTTCGTATCAACGAGTACATAATTCCATTCCATTGCATCATTTTCATTTGAGGTCATCTAGATGCCTGAATCATTGTTGTAAGAGTGCTTCATAATGTTTTCTGCTGTCTGTTAGCAGAACGAGCTCTTTTGTCATTTTTGCCATGATTGATGTGTGCATCCTATGAGGTTGATGTCTTCATGTGTTTTGAACTATGCCATGTCTTCTTTACAGTGGTGTATGCCATGCATTTTTGTGATCAATGTGGTGAGTAGCACAAGCATGCAAACTAGGCATCGTGATGTTGCTGATTTTGGTCCCTGTTCTGCTGTTATTTTGATGCCATGTAAACTTGATGCTACAGAGAGATCCATGCATATTTTGAGATACTTCAGTAAGGATGTTTTGAACAATAGGTTGTTATCTATCCATTCATGCCCTTTGTTTGAATTATGGAGTAGTCTAGAATGTCATTTTCGTGCTCTACTTTTGCTTCAGAATGTTTCCTGGCAGATTGTTTACATGTTATTCAATTTGGCCAAGCTTGTTATAGTTGATCCTTGCATGCTATGGACTTGTTCTTGACTTAGTTTGTTCCCCAAACATGTCTTCTTGATGGTGCTATGCTTATCTTGTCATGCAATGACTTGTGGTGAGTGAATCGAGCTTGTTAACTAGTGTACATGATGTTACTGTTTTGCTAGGCTGAATTTGTTATTTCGTGATGCTATATAAACATGTTGCTACAAATCATTCTATGCATAATCTGGAAATGTTCTATAAACATATTTTGATCTACATGTCATCTTCTATTGATCCATGCCCCTGGTTGCATTTATAGCTTGCTGTAGATTGTTCATATCTTGCTCCAAAGTTGCTTCATGATGTTGCTGTCACCCTGTTAACATTAAGTTCACTTGCTCCCATGTGTTTTGCTAGTGATCCATGCACCCTATGACCTTGCTATTGCCATTCTTAGCTTCAGAAACATGCCTTCTTACTGTTGGGTGCCTTGCCATGCCATGTATTGTTCTGTAGTGAGTTGCACAAGCTCAGCTACATGCCTTCATAATTATGTTCCTGCCATGTTTGAATCTATAATATAACTTGCTATGTTTACATGGGTGCCATCATATTTTCTGATCCTTTTTGGCTTATGGTCAGTAAGGGACTTTTGATCTATGCTTTGAGTAGATTCATGCCATGCCTTTGTTTGTCATTATAAGTTCCTGTAACATGTTGTTTGATAGCTCTGAACATTGCATCGTGATGTTATTTTCTGCAAAGTCTGAAATTGTTATAACTTGCAATCTTATCATGTGTGTTTGAGCATGTTCTAGTGATTGCTGGAGATAGCTCAGTGTTCATGTTTTGTTATGCTTTACCTGTACATCATGTCCATTCCTTTTGTTATTCTATTGTGGTACTGTAGCATGTTGTTTTGATGCCTGCAATATGTCTAGTTGCTGTTTTGGACAGATTGTTATTATGACTTGTATAGTGTGTGTGTGTTGAACCGTTGCTCCGTTTTGAGTGTGCTCTATATGAAACTTGCTTAGAATTGCATGTAGTTTCATATTATCATGTTGCATCCTTGTTTTGAGGTGTTTGCTTGATGTTTGGGTGCATTTTGCATCAATGCCATGTTTAACTTGTTTTGCTCATATCTTCTAGGCCGTAGCTCTGAATCTAATGAACTTTATATGTAACTTGACTAGAATCTCGTGTAGATCATAGTTGTGCATTTTAACTTGCTGTTTAACAACTTGAACATAAGGTTTGTTCAGATCTTGACCAATTTCGAAATATGCATATGAGGACTTACCGGAAGTGTTATATGTTGTTCCCGGCCTCATTTAAACTTGCCTTGATGTGTTGCTCTTGTTTGCATCATCTCTTGCCATGAGTAGCTTCATGTAGCCTTGTCATGCATCATGCTTGTTGTGCATCATGCCTTGTTCATGTGTGGTGTGTTTACTATGTTGTGTGCTTCTTTTCGATAGTTCCTGTTTCGTTGCGATCGTGAGGATTCGTTCGTCTATGCTTCGTTCGGCTTCATCCGTTCGTCTTCTTCATGGACTCGTTCTTCTTCCTTGCAGGATTTCAGGCAAGATGACCGCTACGGTGGATCTCACTACTATCATTGCTATGCTAGTTGCTTTGTTCTATTGCTATGCTGCGTTACCTATCTGTTACTCTTCAAGCCATCCCAAATTGCCATGAACCTCTAACCTTTGACACCTTTCGTATGCAAACCATTGATTGGCTATGTTACTGCTTTTGCTCAGCCCCTCTTATAGCGTTGCTAGTTGCAGGTGAAGTTGAAGATTTCTCCATGGTGGACAGTATTTTGGTTGGGATATCACAATATCTCTTATATTATTAATGCATCTATATACTTGGTAAAGGGTGGAAGACTCGGCCTTTTGCCTAGTGTTTTATTCCACTCTTGCCGCCCTAGTTTCCGTCATACCAGTGTTATGTTCCCGGATTTTGCGTTCCTTACGCGGTCGGGTGATTTATGGGACCCCCTTGACAGTTCGCTTTGAATAAAACTCCTCCAGCAAGGCCCAACCTTGGTTTTATCATTTGCCTCACCACCACCTACCCTTTCCCTTGGGTCGGCCAACCCAAGGGTCATCTTTCTTTTAGCCCCCCCGGGCCAGTGCTTGTCTAAGTGTTGGTCCGAACCGAGCCGCCTGTGGGGCCCCCTCGGGGCAACTCGAGGTCTGGTTTTACTCGTAGCCTATCTCATCCGGTGTTGCCCTGAGAACGATATATGTGCAGCTCCTATCGGGATTGTCGGTGCATCGGGCGGTCTTGCTGGTCTTGTTTTACCATTGTCAAAATGTCTTGTAAACCGGGATTCCGAGTCTGATCGGGTCTTCCTGGGAGAAGGTCTATTCCTTCGTTGATCGCGAGAGCTTGTCATGGGCTAAGTTGGGACAGACCTGCAGGGTATAATCTTTCGAAAGCCGTGCCTGCGGTTATATGCAGATGGGAATTTGTTAATGTCCGGTTGTAGACAACTTGACACCAGATCCGAATTAAAACGCATCAACCGAGTGTGTAGCCGTGATGGTCTCTTCTCGGCGGAGTCCGGGAAGTGAACACGGTTTCTGGGTTATGTTTGACGTAAGTAGGAGTTCAGGATCACTTCTTGATCATTACTAGTTGACGACCATTCTGCTTGCTCTCTTCTCGCTCTTATTTGCGTATGTTAGCCACCATATATGCTTAGTCGCTGCTGCAGCCTCACCACTTTACCCCTTCCTTTCCCTTTAAGCTTTGCTAGTCTTGATACCCATGGTAATGGGATTGCTGAGTCCTCGTGGCTCACAGATTACTACAACAACAGTTGCAGGTATAGGTTTTGCGATGATCATGACGCGAGAGCGATGCCTGCTTGTGTTGAGTTCTTCTTATGCTTCTTCTTCGATCAGGGATAGGTTCTAGGTCGGCAGCCTAGGCTAGCAGGGTGGATGTCGTTTGAGTTTCTGTTTGTGTTTCATCCGTAGTCGGATGTTGATCTTGTGTATGATGTATTGTGATGTTGTATTCATGTGGGATTGTATGCCTCTTGTATGTATCCCCATCTATTATGTAATGTTGATGTAATGATATCCATCTTGCAAAAGCGTTTCAATATGCGGGTCTATCCTTGGTGGGACCTTCGAGTTCCTTTTGGATAGGGTCGCATATTGGGCGTGACAAGGGGATGTTCCACCACGGCCGTATATCGCGAGCTGACGTCCGAACTCGCATAGGCATTGCAACGTCTAGACATCACGCCGTCCAAGAAGCTAGGGTTCGTCCTCGATGATATGGAAGGATGGAACATCTAGTGATTTATGATGCCGATGATGATGATATGTGTCGGTTGAACTTGTATACTTTTTGTAGCAACGAAACTTTGTGATGTCCATGGTCCCTGCCGAACTTGCGTAACGCTACTTTGTTAGTTTGCGTACGATGACCTGCGTACCTCTAGTTAATTAATTCGCGTACTTTATGTTGCATCTAGTCGCTAACCCTTTCTTTTTCGGTGTTGCTCTAGTATATTTTGTTGCATATATATGATTGTACATCCTCTTCATGAACATGCATCTCTAACAGGTACCTAGTTTCTTGATGGCGACATGGAATTGCTATGTCGTGTACAAAGGGAAGGTTCCGGGGGTGTACAACGAGTGGCATGAGTGTCAGGCGCAAGTGAATGGGTTCACGGGCGCCAGCCATAAAGGCTTCAAAAGCAGACAAGAAGGAGAAGCTAGTTACTTGAGGTTCACGCTAGCACGAGAGAGGACTCGTAACCGCCACCTCATGTACTACATAGTTCCGCTCTCACTCATAGTGATAGCACTTCTTGCGTATACCTATGTTTAGATGGATGACATTGTTGTAGTTGCAAGTGTTCGAGACTTGCATGTATTGCTATTTTCGAGATGATGACAAGATATCACTTTGTGTTGGATGATGATTATGATGAGACTATTTGTATGTACATGCTATGATTACATTTGTGATCTCGCAGCCATTAGTATGTGTATCGTGATGACATTTCTATTTGCTAAAGATTCTTCTATAAAGCCTGTTCAAATACAAAACAAATATGCCAAAAAAACAAAAAAACCTACTTAAATTAGCAGTAGCAAGTGTATAAAAGTTAGCACCAGCGCCGCGATAGCAGTAGCGCGTCAAGGTAAAGCGCGCTAGAGCTATTAGCAGTAGCGAGCTTCCGCTAACAGCGCTACTGCTACACTTGTGTAGCAGTAGCGCCGGTGAGCACGCGCTACTGCTATCTGTTAGCTGTAGCACCTTATTAGTAGCGCCTATCCCCACGCTACTGATACATCTAAAACCCGCGCTGCTGCTAGCCTTTTCCCTAGTAGTGCCTAATCCAGGACTCCCTCAGTAGCCCCCGAACCAGGCTTCAATGACGACGAGTCCGGCGCGTAGATCGTCTTCGGCATTGCGAGGCGGTTTTTCTCCAAATTCCATATACTTGTAGAATAGTGTCCAGGTTCTGATAAATGCTGCGCTCCTTGGCTTCCACGCCCAATAATGGCCATCTTCCACGTGTCGAACGAATGCGAAAAGCCAGGGTATTTTTACACTTTCCCCCCTAGCTGCGCAAATGACCCGCTTATAAAAAGAGACGAGGATCTAGATCCGAATTACATCATCCCCCCTTCGCAAGCTTTCATAGGAGCGCCTCTGACAAAAATCCATTCTATCATGGACAGTCGACGCGGTTCCTCATCTCGTGCTCCCAGCCCCACCCTGGGGATTGTGAGAGATGCTCACTCTCGCATAGCAAGCTAGTGACGCTCCAAACCAAGGGATTTCTTCCCCCAGCCTTCATGGTTCCGGTTCGAGTCGGACTCGCCACCTATAAGGGCGGAAAGCAAGCAGAGAGCGTCCCCGATCCATCCAAAGGAGAGCGGGTATGCTTTGTCTCCTATCTGATAAGAGGACTCGGATTTCCAATACATCCGTTTCTTCGGGGCTCCTGGAGTTCTATGGCCTCCAGCTGCACCACCTTATGCCTGCCTCCATTCTGCACATCGCGGGCTTCGTGGCCCTTTGCGAATTGTTTTTGGGCGTCGAGGCTCATTTTGCGTTATGGAAGAGATTATTCTGCCTCGTACCCCGTTCTCATGACGGGTCAATATATCAAGTGGCCGGAGCCGAGCTATGGCGCATCGCCGGGACCGGATATCTATCCAGAACCCCGAAGAAGGCATCCGAAGACTGGCCTTCGGAATGGTTTTATACAGAAGACGCCCCGCTACCGGATCTCGTTCGGACCGGCCTTCTGGAGTTTAGTAATGCTCCCTTGAAGAAACGCCTAAGTTGGTGTCCACGGAGCCCCCAAAGGGACAACGACAGGGACGTCCTTTACCTGATGAGCCGAATAAGGTTGCTAGCTCATTCCAGACTGACCATGATCGGTGTCATGGCCACATGCATTATGCGGGGGCTGCAGCCGCTCCAGTATAGGGGCCACCCCATGTGGGATTTCGACGGGAAGGACGCTGCCACCCGTCACGGCCGTAAGGGGCCGGGATCGGTCACCGATCTGGTGAAGATCTTGTCCGCGCAATACAAGGGGGAAGAGGAGGATTTTCTCCGCGTCAGTCCATTGAACGGATTTTCTATGAACAATCCTCGAAGCTGGGTAAGCGAACATCTCCTTTTTCGCACATCCGATCCGTACTCCCATGGTTATATATCTCATTTCGTGAGTTCGACGTAGGAACTACATCGGGCTGTAAAAGATATAAACAGCCCGCCTCCGCAACCCGAGGATCCAGAACGGTTCCTCGATCCGGCCTCCCAAGAGGATCCGGACATATTGGTGGAGCTGATTGATGGGGTATTTCACCAACTAAGCATCTATAATGCCTTGGTCGCCATTACGGCCGATTACCCCGGAATACTTCCAGCCTCACAGGTAACTGAGACCGAAGCCCCAATACTTTGATAATGACCCATCCATGCTTATTTTTTATCACCGTATATCAATGGTGTTTCGTAGGGGGTGCCTTCAAGGCGGGAGGCCGAGCCCGCGGCGGCTAGCCAACAAAGGGCAGCACGGCCACACAGGCTAAAAAGAAGTGCAGTCCGGATTGAAACGCAGCCATAATGGTAAGGCGTGTCACCATATTCCCGGGATTGATTCCGAGAAGGTATATTAACACTGGTGCTCCTTTCAGGAAAAAGAGCGCTCGCCGGACTGTGTCCGGAGAGATGGCCCATCGAACCTCCGCCAGCCAGGCTCCAACGCCGGGTCCGGAAGCGGAGGTGAACACGAGGCGTGCGTCGGATGCTCCTCCGACAGAGGATTCCGACAGATTGTATGCCACCAACTCCGAGGTGGAGAGTGCCATGAATCACAGGCGCCCCCGGACAGTTCTTCGTGACGCATGTTTCTCCCGAGAGGCATGGAACGCCTTCAATTTGGGAGATGCGCACCTCCATGCCGCTCAAGATGGTCTAGCCAGAGCCATGGAGCAGTATGTAAAGGACATACGGGTGAGGAGATTTGACAGTTATATATGCCAGTAGCCCCCGAGACTTAAAATAGTTAGGAGAACTGATTTAAGGATCATTTGTTATGCTGGATCTTATGGAAAAGAATACCCGACTGTGTTAGGAGCTTGAAGAGTGCAAGGCCCAGCTTGAGGCCGCACTAACCGCCATAGGGGGAGCCACAGAGACCCCTCCAATAATATATACTTCGAAAGATAAGTAATTTGTGAAGTGCGGCATGTGTATAAGTCTAACAATAATATTGCAGATGGCGCCGGACTAGATCCGGACAAGCAACATCTCCTGCACCGGTTAAAGGCTGGCGAGAATGTGCTTACAAGGGTGAGGCAAGAGAAAAATAATCTCCAAGATGCCAACACCCAGCTGGGTGAGGAACTAAAGGATGTTCGAGCCCAGCTGTCTGACTCCGTTAAGGAGAACCGGCGGCTTCGTCGTGGCATTTATAGTAAGTTCTTGAGCGAGCTTTTTTGAAAAGAAGAGTTCGGCAAGGAAGTCGACTAACAGAAATATGTCCGTAGGTATGCTCACAGGTCGTCCTGCAGAGGAAATGCCTGATTCAATGGGTGACCTACTTCCCGAGCTGCTGCAACTGCACGAACGAGTTCGGCGGGTGATGAGAGGCGTCGCCCAGGCCTTGTGGCCATCCATCTCCCTACCCAAAGGCCTTGGAGAGATTGTAGAGAGGCTTCAGGGAGCACGGCGGCACTTCCGACTATGGAAGATATCGGCCTGCCGTCAAGGCGTCAGGGAGGCCTGGGCCATGGTGAAGACGCGGTACACGAAGGCTGACCCAAACCACATGGCTGAGGTCGGACCTGTGGGGCCCGATGGGAAGGAGATACCTGTGAGCTTAGTGTACGACTAAGTAGAGTTGGCCACAAAGTATTCCCGGCGGGACTGTAAACTAGACAGCCTATTAGATGCTATTTAAGAGGAATACAATCAGTCAATTTGACTATGTAATTGAAAATGACATGTAAAATGCCTTCTAGCTGGATTGTAGATCGCTTGTCGTAGCGGACCCTTTCGCTTCAACCTCGGGACCCGATAGTCCGGAGTGTGTCCGAATGCCCTCGTGGTTATGTAAGAACCAGGGCATGCGTGGAGACCAGGCGTAGGGGTCATTAGTGCTCTATCAGACAAGTGCCCAACTAGTTATGTTATATTACATGGTTAGTAAGAAACATCTTCCAGGGAGAATAGTTCCATTAGGGGTTCCTTTCCCTGGGAGGCATGCCCTAAAGTGCATGTCCGGACTGCAAAAAAAAGCAGAAAAACATCTGGGGGCAGATAAATGAATAAGTAAGAAATTGTCTTTTAGTTCACCGACCGAATATTCCCTTAAGAACGCTAGCTTCCGGCTTCACCCAGTCTGAGGTACACGTCCGGCTGACCCAGCGGTAACAATCGCAGAGGTGCTCCCTTTACCACCTAGCCGAACAATCGGGAACGTAGGGGTAAGCACAGGAGCCAGTCAATCCAGCTTGGCCAAAACTTAAGTCATATCGATGCATATAATGGTGAATAAAAGGTACATGCGGAAGTGTGACACATGTGTTGGGCATAAAGCCCATATAAATAAGCTTCTGTTAAAGAAGCCCCCAGGTATACTGAGCGCGGATAACGCGTCAAGTGTGTGCGAATAGTGCGCAAATGAGCCTCCAACGGCTTCAGAAAAAAGGAGGGAGAAGGAGAGAAATAAAAGACAGTTAAAGTATAAAATATAGACGGAGGAAGGAGACGAACCCAGAGTCCGGCGCTAGGCATAGAATCTTTGGAGACGGGCTACATTCCATGGGTTCGGCTCCAGTCGGTTATCCGATGCGTTTCGCAGACGGTACACTACGCCGGTCAGGACTTGGTCGATGATGAAGGGACCCTCCCATTTGGGC
Source organism: Triticum dicoccoides (assembly GCF_002162155.2). Taxonomy (NCBI): domain Eukaryota; kingdom Viridiplantae; phylum Streptophyta; class Magnoliopsida; order Poales; family Poaceae; genus Triticum; species Triticum dicoccoides. The sequence continues at coordinate 54,676,339 of NC_041391.1, forward strand.
TTGAGTTTGTCCTTTTTCTTGTCCGGCTGGCATAGAACTAATTCGCCAACATTGTAAGCTTTGGCCCATACTTCTCTGCTTTGGTATCTTCGAGCCTGCTGTTGATAGAATGCAGAACGGGCTTTTGCCACGTCGCGCTCCTCCTCCAAGGCGTCCAAACTGTCCTGCCGATCGAGCTCGGCTTCTCTTTCTTCGTAGATGCGCACGCGAGGTGAGTCATGAATTATGTCGCAGGGCAAAACTGCCTCTGCGCCGTACACCATAAAAAATGGTGTGAATCCGGTAGTGCGATTCGGCATGGTCCACAGCCCCCAGAGTACGGAGTCGAGCTCCTCTACCCAGTGCGTATTAGATTCCTTGAGGGACCGCACTAGTCAGGGTTTAATGTCGCTCATGATTAGACCATTTGCTTGCTCGACTTGACCGTTAGTTTGAGGGTGATAGACTGAAGCATAGTCGAGCTTGATGCCCATGTTTTTGCACTAGAGTTTGACCTCGTCGGCCATGAAGTTCGTGCCATTATCAGTGATGATGCTATGGGGGACGCCGTAACGGTGTACTACCCCTGATATGAAGTCTATCATCGGTCCGGATTCGGCCATCTTAACAGGCTTTGCCTCTATCCATTTGGTGAATTTATCCACCATGACCAAAAGGTATTTTTGCTTGTGGGTTCCTCCTTTAAGGGGTCCAACCATATCAAGCCCCCAGACCGCGAACGGCCAGGTGATGGGTATATTTTTGAGGGCGGTAGGTGGCATGTGGCTTTGTTTAGCAAAGAGCTGGCATCCGACGCATCATTGGACCAAGTCCTGAGCATCTGCCCAGGCCGTCGGCCAATAAAATCCTGTACAGAAGGCCTTGCCTACAAGGGCCCAGGCTGCGGCGTGGTGCCCGCCGAGTCCGGCATGAATTTTAGCTAGAAGATTCCGCCCTTCCTCTTTGGAGATACACCTTTGAAGGACTCCGGTTGTGCTTTTCTTATAAAGCTCTCCCTCATGGACCTTATAGGCTTTAGATCGCCGCACTATGCAACGGGCCTCGTTTTGGTCCTCGGGAAGTTCCTGCCTAGTTAGGTAGGCTAGGCATGGTTCTGTCCACGGGGCAATGACTGCCATTATTGTGTGGGCTGACGGTGTTATTTCGTTGGCAGAGCCACCAACTATGTTAGAATGTTCGGTGTGGGGTAGTGTGGTTGGGTCCGGGATGTTATTTCTGGACTCTCCCTCCCATAATACAGATGGCTTGAAAAGCCTCTCTAGGAAGATGTTGGGAGGGATGGCATCGCGCTTTGCGCCAATGCGTGCCAACACGTCTGCTGCCTGGTTGTTCTCCCGGGCTATATGGTGAAATTCGAGCCCCTCAAACCGAGCTGACATTTTTAGGACGACGTTGTGATAAGCTTCCATTTTTGGATCCTTTGCATCAAAGTCTCCATTTATTTGGGATATCGCGAGGTTTGAATCCCCGCGGACCTCTAGGCGCTGAATGCCCATGGAGACTGCCATCCGGAGACCATGTAGAAGGGCCTCGTATTCAGCTGCGTTGTTGGAGTCCGTGTACATTATCTGAAGTACGTATTGGACTGTATCTCCAGTTGGGGACGTCAGAACGACGCCGGCCCTCAGGCCAGCCAACATTTTGGAGCCATCGAAGTGCATGATCCAGTTGGAATATGCGCCGTACTCTTTAGGGAGTTTGGCTTCAGTCCATTCGGCGATGAAGTCGGCCAAAACCGGCGACTTAATAGCTCGTCGTGGCTTGTAAGTTATGTCGAACGAGAGGAGCTCGATGGCCCATTTGGAAATCCGGCCCGTTGCATCGCGGTTGTTTATAATGTCATTAAGAGGTACTTCGGAGGCTACTGTTATCGAACACTCTTGGAAGTAGTGTCGCAGCTTCCGGGATGCCATGAACACTGCGTATGCTATCTTTTGATAATGCGGGTACCGTGACATGCATGGAGTTAGGACAGTGGACACGTAGTAAACTGGTTTTTGGAGAGGGAACTTGTGTCCGTCCGTTTCTCGTTCGACGACGAGCACCACGCTTACAACTTGATGGGTTGCCGTGATGTATAATAGCATTGGTTCTCCCGTGTTGGGCGCGACCAGGACCAGATTTGTTGCCAATATGGCTTTGATTTCTTCGAGTCCGGCCGTGGCGGCATCCATCCACTCGAAGTGTTCGATGCGCCGCAAGAGGCGATAAAGGGGTAATGCCTTTTCTCGTAAGCGGGAGATAAAGCGACTTAGAGCCGCCACGCATCCAGTCAATTTTTGTATTTGTTTGAGGTCTTTTGGGATATCCAATTGTGACAGAGCTTGGATCTTGAATGAGTTTGCTTCAATTCCTCTACCGGATACGACGAAGCCCAAGAGCTTTCCGGCTGGTATGCCGAAAACGCATTTTTCCGGGTTGAGCTTAATGTCATATGCTCGGAGATTGTCGAATGTGAGCCTCAAGTCGTCTACTAGAGTTTCGACATGCTTGGATTTGACGACCACATCATCTATGTATGCCTCCACTGTTTTGCCGATCTGGTTTCCCAGACATGTCTAAATCATGCACTGATATGTTGCGCCGGCGTTTTTGAGCCCGAAGGGCATTTTGTTGAAGCAGAATGGGCCCTATGGAGTGATGAATGCCGTTGCGGCTTGGTCTGGCTCTGCCATCTTAATTTGGTGGTAGTCGGAGTATGCATCGAGGAAGCACAATGAATCGTGTCCTACGGTAGCGTCGATAATTTGATCGATGCGGGGAAGGGGGAAGGGATCCTTTGGGCAAGCCTTGTTAAGGTCCTTTAAATCGACACACAGGCGCCAGGATTTGTCCTTGTTTGGTACCATTACCAGGTTTGCTAGCCAATCCGTATGTTTTATATCTCTAATGAATCCGGCCTCCAATAGTTTGGCTAGCTCCTCTCCCATGGCCTGTCTCTTAGGTTCGGAGAAGCGTCGAAGAGCTTGTTTGACTGGCTTGAATCCTTTTAGGATATTTAGGCTGTGCTCGGCCAGCCGGCGTGGGATTCCTGGCATGTCTGAAGGGTGCGAGGCAAAGATGTACCAATTTTCGCGTAGGAATTCTCTTAGTGCGGCGTCTACATCATGGTTTAATTGTGCCCCGATGGAGGCCGTCTTTGCAGGGTCCGTTGGATGGACTTGGAATTTGACTATTTCGTCCGCCGGTTTAAAAGAGGTGGACTTGGATCTCTTATCGAGTATCACATCGCCCCTGTTCACCATGGAGCGCAGCGCAGTGAGTTCCTCGGCCGCTAGGGCTTCGGATAGTGCCTCAAGGGCAAGTGCGGCTGTTTTGTTTTCGGCGCGGAGTGCTATGTCCGGGTCACTAACAAGAGTGATGATTCCGTTGGGTTCGGGCATTTTGAGCTTCATGTACCCGTAATGGGGTATAGCTTGAAAAATTGTGAATGCCTCTCGCCCTAATAGAGCGTGGTATCCGATGCTGAACGGGGCCACTTGGAATGTGACCTCCTCGGACCTGTAATTATCCGGCGTGCCGAACACCACATCCAGTATGATTTTTCCTGTACAGCATGCTTCCCGGCTGGGGATTATTCCTCTAAAGGTTACGCTGCTTCGCTCAATGCGGCTCCAGTCTATTTCCATTTTTCGAAGGATTTCCTCGTAAATGAGGTTTAATCCGCTGCCGCCATCCTTGAGTACCTTGGTAAGGCGAAAGCCGTCCACTATTGGACTGAGGACCAATGCGGCTGGTGCTCGGGCTGTTCGAAATTTAGGTTCGTCACTGGCATTCAAGGTAATAGCCATGTCACTCCATGGATTTATTGTTGCTACCTGGTGGACTTCGGCGAGGCTGCATAGTGTTCGTTTCCGCATATTATCTGATGCGAAAGTTTCGAAGACTGTCAATACCGTACTGGTATTGCTGGGCTGGTGCTCTGGAGCTAGAAGCTCTTCGCCACTTTTGGCCACCTGCCGTAGTATCCAACATGCTCTAAGGCTATGAGTTGGTGTGGCGCCCTCTATACTATGAATTTTGCAGGGTCCATTGAGCCATCCCTCCAGTACAGTTCCATGCCCTTTAGAGGGTTTTTGCTTTTTGGTATTTAACCCAGGTGCCTGGTAATGGTGCACCCTTTTATTTTGGACTAGGGTTGTGTTCAAGGCCGGATTATCCCAAAATTTGATTTCGGTTTTCCAGGCGCTCTCCATCGCATAGTACTTTCGTACTATGGACGCCAAGTCAGCAAAGCGTGTAATTTTACGACGACTTATGGCGTTGAGGATTCCTTCGTCCGTGCAATTAATGCAGAAGAATGAAATTGCGTCCTCTTCACGACAGTCCTTTATCCTGTTCATGACCAGGAGGAATCTGGCCCAGTAATGATGTACTGTTTCAGCGGGCTCTTGCCGGATTTGGGGTAGATCACTTATGTTTGGGTGGGCGGGTGGAGTTAAATTCCCAACTCCGTCCGATCTAAGACTCGGGGGCCAAGAAGCTTCCGAACTTGGAAGCTCAGGTTCTTGGACGTTGTCCGATGAATCTAGCCCACTGCCTGACTTTAAGTTCAGGGCTTGAGTGGTGTTCTCTCCTCCGCGGGAATCCGGCATGGAGGGGTCACTACTAGGAAAAGGGCTATAGATAGGACTGATTCTAATGGCGCACCAGGTAAGTAGTGCGCCACTAGTATATACTAATGGCGCACCGGTTGCTCGTGCACGATTAGTGTGGAAGACAATAATGGCGCACCGTGCTCACGGTGCACCACTACTATTGATTTTTTCCCCATTTTTCCATACAAACTAATGGCGCATGGACGACAAAGTGCGCCATTACTAGTTAGAACTAGTAATGGCGCACGACCAAGACAGTGCGCCATTAGTATTTTTTTTACTTTTTTGCAAACCTACTATTGGCGCACTGTACGAGAGTGCGCCATTACTAGTTTAAACTAGTAATGGCGCACTTTTCCACAGTCCGCCATTAGTATACATATGTTTTTTTACTTTTTTGCAAAAAGTACTAATGGCGCATTCTGTGGTGGTGCGCCATTAGTAACCTGGGACGAACAAGATATTTTGGACAGCCCACCTACCCACTCACTTTCCCCACTTCATTCTCTCCACCTCCTCCTCCAAGCTTGTCTCGGCTGCCTCCTCCTCCTCACCTCATTTCCACCATAGATTCATCAAAATTAAGTGGTGAAATCACCTTTTTTTGATAGGTAAGTAAGGGGAAAGCTATCTTCATGATGTAGATCTACTTTTTTTCTCCCTAGCTCGCTCTAAGAACGTGCACATGCACTTTTTGAGGCCTAGCTAGATCTATGTATGTTTGTGGTGTTGCTTGTGTTTGTGGTGTTGCATATATGTTTTGTTTGCCAATATTTTGCCGGAATGTTGATTCATTTCCGTTTCGGCGAGAATTTTGGCACTATGCATTCTTTTTGGTCCTATTTTTAGGGAAGGTCATGCCAAATTTTTTCTTGGTTCTAAAATATCGTTGTGCTCTAACCCGCAGGCGACCATGGTCCGCACGATGACCGAAGGCATCGTGAATAGGTTTTTGAGCTCCGCGAAGGCCGAGATGCTTCAAAAGAACGAGATGGAGATAAGATGTCCATGTCGAAGATGCAAGCTGAAGAGCCTTATTGCGGACCCGGATTCCGAGCAGGTGCGAGACCACCTGCTCTTGCGTGGTTTCATGGATGGCTATCGGTGGCAAGGTGATGAAGATGACTATGAAGTCGTCCATGGAGGCCGGGCAAGAAATGAGGAAGGGCAACAAGACAACCACCGCGGCGAGGGCGGGCGGGAAGAGGAAGAATCTCCAGGACATGATCACGATGGTGATGATGTACACAATCATCATGTAGAAGATGTCATACATGATGATGAGGAAGATCAAGACGAAGGGCATGATGGAGGCTGTGTGCAGGACCCTCATATTCAAGAGCTGCTTCGCAAGCAGACAGATAACGCAAGAGCTGCCGCCCGAGAGAAAGCCAAGATGGATCAACTGGAGATAGACGTGGTTACTCCATTGTATGAAGGATGCAGGCCCGAGGATACCCGCTTGAAAGTAACGCTCATGGCTCTGGAGATGAAGGTAAAACACAAAATGACCGACGCATGCTTCGACGAGAACATGTCATTCTGGTACGAACGTCTTCCCAAGGGGAACAAGTGCCCGACCAGTTTCGAGGAGGCGAAGAAAATCATGTGTCCTTTGGATTTACCGCACGTGAAATACCATGTGTGCATGAACAATTGCATCATTTATCGGGACGAGCACGCGGAGTCTACCATATGTCTGGTGTGCGGCGTCACTCGATACAAGAAGAGGAAGAAAGCTCCTCGAAAATCGGTGTGGTACTTTCCGATCACTCCTCGTCTGCAGCGGTATTTCGCGGACCCTAAGGTAGCAAAGCTCCTGCGTTGGCACATGGATAGGGAGGAGAAGAAGCGGGAAGATGACGGAAATGATCCGGAGATAAATAAAAAAGACAAGATGCTGAGTCACCCTAAGGATGCGAGCCAGTGGCAAGCGTTGAACTTCGAATACCCAGAATTTGGGAAGGATCCAAAGAACATCGTGCTGGGCGCGAGCACCGATGGAGTCAATCCATTTGGCAGCCAGAGAAGCACACATAGCACCTGGTTGTGCATGAGTATGCTAATTGAAGGGCCGAAACAACCAGGGAACGAGATCAATCTGTATCTGGGGCTGCTGAAGGAGGAGCTAGACACGCTGTGGAAAACGCCAGCCAATACGTGGGACGCCGCAGAGAAAGAATATTTCCCTATGAGAGCCGCACTGCTCACGACGGTGCACGACTATCTTGGTTACGGATATCTCGCGGGGCAGGTAGTCCACGGATTTTCTGGATGCGTAAGGTGCATGGATGACACAATGTATCGCCAGCTAGATAGAGATCCCGGGTCTTTGAAAACCGTGTTCATGGGACATCGAAGGTGGCTTCGCGACGATGACCCGTGGAGGAAACGCAGGGATCTGTTCGATGGTGAAACCGAACCCCGAAAACGCTCATGAACGAGGAGCGGCGAGGAAATAGACGAGTTGTTGAAAAATTGGAAAGACTGCCCACTGCCAGGAAAGAAGCAAAAGGCACCAGAGCCGGGAAAGAAGCGAAAGGCGCCAGAGCCGCTGCTGAAGGTATGGAAAACGAGGTCTGTTTTCTGGGACTTGCCGTACTGGAAGATCCACCGTGTGCCTCACAACCTTGATGTCATGCATATCACGAAGAACGTGTGCGAGAGTCTGCTTGGTACCCTGCTCAACATGCCAGAGAGGACCAAAGATGGGCCAAAAGCAAGGGCAGACTTGAAATCAATGGGCATCAAGCAGGAGCTTCACGCTAATGATGATGATGATGATCATGATGATGATGAGGCGAAACAGGACACAGAAAGTCGTCGCAAAGGCAAAATGGCCAAGAAGACCGGAAATGACTACCCTCCCGCGTGCTTCACTCTAAGTCAGGAGGAGATCGTGCAGTTTTTCACCTACCTCCTAGGAGTAAAACTTCCTTACGGTTACGCGGGGAAGATAAGCAGATACCTAGACCCAGCGAAGCAGAAGTTCAGCAGGATGAAGTCTCACGGCTGTCACGTGTTGATGACGCAGATACTTCCAGTTGCAATCCGTGGGATCGTGGACGCGCACGTCCATGAAACGCTATTTGGCCTATGCAACTTTTTCGACGTCATCTCTCGGAAGTCGATTGGCGTGAGGCAACTCAGAAGGCTACAGGAAGAGATCGTGGTGATACTATGCGAGCTTGAGATGTACTTCCCGCCCGCATTCTTCGATGTTATGGTGCATCTGCTGGTCCATATTGTGGAGGATATCATCCAACTCGGGCCGACGTTCCTGCACAGCATGATGCCGTTCGAAAGGATGAATGGTGTCATCAAAGGATACGTTCGGAACATGTCACGTCCAGAGGGAAGTATAGCCAGGGGCTTTCTGACCGAAGAGTGCATCTCCTACTGCACGAATTATGTAGGCACCGAGAACCCCGTTGGTATGCCGTGAGGGTCGCTGGATGGGGTCACCGTGAGGGTCGCTGTGAAATGCATGTCGACTTCGAGGGTCGACTCGCCGACTTTGAAAGAGCAAACCTAGTCGCTCTACAACACATAGACGTGGTCGATCCTTGGGTGGTAGAGCACAAAACCTTTATTGAGAAGACGTACAATGACCGAGGCCAACAGAGGACGGACGGAGATATACTCAAAGAGCACAACTCATGTTTCTCGCGTTGGTTCAAGCAGAAGCTTCTGTCGTACCCTTTACATGAGGATTCTTCCGCGGAAGAACAACTCATATTCGCCTTGTCACAGGGCGCCGAGCACAACCTGATGACCTATGAGGCGTACGATATCAATGGCTACACATTCTACACCGAGGACAAGGACGTGAAGAGCGATGGTTATCAGAACTCCGGGGTAACGATAGAATCCTACACCGGTAAGGACAAGGACAGATACTACGGAAGGATCGAGGAGATCTGGGAGCTGAGCTACGCTGGAGAGAAGGTGCCGATGTTCTGTGTCAGATGGGCCAAGAGCGTCCTAAAAGAAGACCGATATTTCACCACCATGGTTATACCCGAAGCCAAATCCAAGACCGCGGGTGCAAACGTCACCGCCAAAAATGAGCCATGGGTACTGGCTTCCCAAGTGGACCAATGCTTCTTCATTACCGACCCGCCAAAGCCCAGTCGTGTTGTCGTGAGGAGAGGCAAAAGGAAGATCATCGGAATGGATGGAGTAGCCAATGAGCAAGACTTCGACAAGTACGGTGACCCGAAGATCGAACATGACGACGACGGTGAAGTAGCAGCACACACCACAAGAAGAAGCAGGACCACCCTACCTAAAGGACGTCCGTTCCACAGAAGAACTCCATTTGTGAAAAAGAAGGGCAAGAAGATTGTGAATAGATAGCTAGCTAAGATTGATTGTATTTAAATCGTAGTCTTCATTTCTTGATTGTATTTCATGGGCACTTTTTGATATCATGAATATTTTTAAATTTCATGGGCACTTTTTGAAATCATGAGGACACTTGATCTCGATCCCCCTCCATCTTGATCTCGATTCCAGGAGGACATATTTAAACACAAATAAATATAAAAAACTGCATTTAAAATGCATAAAAAAATATTGGGGAGCCTAGGAATCGAACCCACGACCTCCTGGTGTGTGTGCTGCGTGCTGACCAGTTGGGATAGTGGGTGGGTTCTGTTGTAGATAGGGCTAGGTTGTAGATAGGGCTAGTGGGCTAGATTAAAACGAAATTCTAATGGCGCACCGAGGGGTGGTGCGCCCTTAGAATAGCCGTACTTATGGCGCACGAGGGCGTGGTGCGCCATTAGAAAGCTTTCCCCCACACTAAATCCCCAATCTCTCTAATCTCTCCCCTGCCTCATCGATCTCACACGCTGCCCCCCGTGTTCGCCGTCCCCCTCGCCGCCCCCCTCGCCTCCTTCGCCGTCCCCGAGCCCAGAGCCGCCTCCCTCGCCGTCCCCGAGCCGAGCGCCGCCTGCCTCGACGTCCTCCCGCCCAAGCATCCCCTCCCCCCGCGGCCACGCCTGCGCCCTCGATGTGCTCGCCATCCAACACCGCGCGGCCTGCCCAGGAGGACCGCCGCCGTCTTCCTCTTCGACTACGAGGACCCGGACGAGCTCGGACGCCCAGGAGGACTGCCACCGCTCGACGCCCTCGATCGTGCGGCCTGCCTAGGAGGAGCGCCACCGCTCGACACCGAATTCACGCCGCCTCGACTAGCTCCGGCTGCCCCGAGTCGCCCTCGACCTCCCAAGTGAGCACCCGAGCCGCTTCTCCTCTTCACCCTCTTTATTTCCTTCTGATGTGTTCTAGGGTTGGGGGTTGGAGAAATTTGGACAAGGAAAGGGGGTTGGAGAATTAAGTAGCTAGGATTTTCCAAATGTTCAAATCTCTGAGCTTGCATTTAGATGCATTTTAGAGGATACTTGGTCCATATTCATTTGGTCCATATTCATTTGCAGTGAACATACATTTTCACTGTTCTTATAATATTTGCTTGATGTCAGATTATGCTATGAGGATATTAGTCTAAGCCCAGTCTTGGATGCATTGTTTTATCCTGCGGTGGTTAAACCGGTTCTGAAAATTATCTAGTTTGACCTGTACTTGTCCAGCTATCATAATCTATTCTTTGACCATGGCAGTAGCTGGCATTTTGTTATGATAATTTCAGTATATATCTTACTATCCTTTGCTGATCTCGTTGTATTTTCAATGCACAGGCAACTCTCCGATGAAGTCTCCTCCAGGTAATATATGTCTCATGCTCTCTAAAGAGTACTAGTATACTGACTAAACTATCCACTTGCTATGCTTAGCTGCTCTGTTGTCTGAATCATGACACTTTGCCAGCTGAAACTTGCCTATCAAAATGTTGATGTATTGCTCAACTAAAAACACAAATATTTGTAGTTTTTGTCTGTCATAATGGAACTAAGCATACTAGTCTCAACTAAGCATACTAGTTTTTTGTAGTGAGACAGTAAGATAGTGAGACAGTAAGAAGGAAACTTCCCAGATTATGTAGAAAGAAAATACTTGGTTTGTCAGCAAGTACCATGACATGAATCAAAAAACATATACGGTGGGAAAAATAAAATGGCAGAAACCTGGGAGGTTCTGGTTTGCTGTATCTCCACCAGTTTGGGTCGGCGAATGTGGATGATTTTTTTATCCTGTGAACTCATTGTACTGCTACAAGAATTTGGTATCATCATGGTGTAATTTTGTTAACATTCTGGTTTTGTTAGATAGTGGCTACACTAATCTAGAGTGATACAATTTTCCTTCCCATTTGGTATCATCATGTTCAGTGTATACAGTTATAACATCATGTGGGTTTTTTAAGTCTGTTTACAGCTCATGTGGGTTTTAACATCATGTGGGTTGGTGAATGTGGAAGATTTTTTTATCCTGTGAACATGAATGTTGCAATGCTGTTTTCTTCAGAGGCTACTGTCAAAAACTTGAGCTACTATCTTGCAAAGATGATGATCATCTTGCTAGTTTGCTGGGTTTTGTCTCCGACCATCGTGTCGTGACGAATTTGCAAGTACCTCGAGAGGCCCTTGAGTTTGCCGGAATGTTGATTAACTTCCGTTCCGACAAATTCGGGTACTCCATATGTCCTATTTTCAGCAAAGGTCATGCTGAAATTTTAGCATGACTTTGCTAAAAATAGGACATATGGGGTACATGCGACTAATGCATAGACCGGGGTATCTTAGTACTTAGTTAAGTAGGATCAAATGCCCCGCCATTCTTGCTGCATTAAACCATAGGAGGCAATAGAGCCAAGTGACTAGTGCCAAGTGATTAGGCCCAACCTAGGGTGCCTCGGCTTAGGCTTTTAGGGTGCCTCGGCGTCGACAAACCCTAAATGATAAAAGCTTAGCTTTTAGGATGCCTCGGTGTCGACCAACCCTAAATTATGAGACCATGATCTTGTTCCTTGACAATAACCAACTTTTTGACCAAACAGTTTTCCTATTTAAAGCGAAACATGGCCAACAACGATGAGGCCGGCGGTTCGGGCGGCAAGCAATTCTGGGAGCTGTCCCAGGAGATGGAGGAACAACCTCATCGCTATGAGGACACCGCGGAAGAAACCGATCCTGATTACACAACCCCTAGTGGCGTCGGGGATGACACCACTGATGGTGCCGCCGAGGATGCCACCACTGATGATGGCGGCGCACACACAGATGGCAGCCAACCGAAGAAGCAAAGGAAGGACTAGTGCCCGAATGCGCTCCGCACCCTCAAGGAGGAATTCACTCAAGTGAACTCCGACGGGAATCCAACGGAGCCCAAACATATAGTCAAGGGGTACTCGGTTCAGCTCGGGTGCATTCTCTGGAGCACCGTCTCGATCAACACCGAGAAACTTAGGCATAAGGACCGAGGGAATTTGCACAGCCTCCTCTTCATGAAGCTGCACGAACGATACAAGTTCCCCGCCGAATTTGAAAACACACGCCTCTCAGGGAATAAAGTGAACAGTGCCGCCCTCACGAAGATGAGCACGACCCTGTCTACTTGGAGAAGCGCGGTGAAGAGAATGATTGATAAAGGTGATAGTTATGAGAAGATCAAGGCGAAATATCCTTTGATGAGCGAAGATGACTACAACGAGTTCAAGATAAAGTGCGAGAGCAGTGCAACCACCGAATCAAGTCAGTGGGGGAAAGAAATGCGGGAGTTGAACTTAGGGGAACACAAACTCGGTCCCGACGTTTACAGAGTGGCGGAGCCTATATGGGACAAGGAGGACGCGGAGCGTGCCAAGCAAGGCCTACCGCCCTGCTTTGAGAAATACAGCGGTAACAAGCAGACCAGGAACTTTCTCAGGGCCCAGTACAAGGAGGACCCGATAACAAAGGAGCTTACCACGGATCCGAAGACCAGGGCGCTTGAGCTTGTTCTAGTAAGGAATACACCCCCGCGTAATTAGCTCCATACGTTGCACTCTAACTAATCCCCCATATTTCTAAATGGTTCACGTTCCTTTCGCAGGAAACTGAAAGCAGTAGCACGGGGTCGTCTCAGAGCTCCCCTTTCGACAGCCCTTTAAATAGGGCGTTGAACATAATGAAAAGCAAGGCTAAGCTGAATAAGCCGACGTAAGCTGGTCGTGTGGCCGGCAAAGGCTTGTCCACAAAATGGGGGTCATACTATACCGCTGGTGTGCGGAAGGAGAAAAAGGCCAGCTCGGAAAGCCAGACGCGCGAGGTTGAAGCACTCAAGGCACAAGTGGCGCAGATTCCGGAGCTTGTCCAAGAGCAAGTGGAACAACAACTGGGAACGAAGCTCAACGCCATGGTGCCTACGTTGATTCATGGGCTGACGACGTGGATTGCGGGCGGCCAACAGGGGCCTCCCTCGGTTCCCAGCTTCACGGCCAGCAACTTGCACAGCGCGCAGGCGGCGCCATTGGTGTCTCCGGCGGTGCCATTGGTGTCTCCGGCGGCGGCGCCATTGGTGTCTCCGGCAGAGGCGGTATTCGTGTCTCCGGCGCCGGCACGGGCATTGGAGCTTAATGCACCCGGGGGTACACCTGCTGGCACCTCGTCAGCAAGCTCCCCCTCCGTCAGTTGCATGCCCGCCGTTGGCGGTGCCTCGACATTAGCCGAGCTCGACTCCGTCATGGTAACTAAGCCTCTCGGCCGATGACTTCATCTCCTTGACTTTGACTGGGCATCCCTGACGCCCTATACATGTTTTCGCAGGGCACCGCCGACATTCCTTGCACTCTTCTGCACTTCGTGGGCGCCGAGTTGGTCGATGTCGCCAAGGGCAGAATCGTTCAACCGGGCAACCGCATGTTCCACGGTAATCCGATGCCACCCACAGTGTATAGGGTTGAAGTGGTTCGGGTGCTGCCAGGCTGCGACGAGCTGTTACCTCTGGTTCGACCTGCTGGGGCCGACGAAGAAGATGAGATGACCCTCAGTGCCTGCATAAACTGGCCGCTGCTTTGGCCGAAGAGCCAGATTCGTTTGGGGGCGGGGGATACCACCCCACAGACAAGACCGCAAGTCGTGCCGTCGCCAAGCCATGGCAAGAACGCCGCAACGCTACCGGACCTGCAGGACATCCCTATGTCCGACATCCCTATGGCACAGGATCCGGACAGCCCTATGGCACAGGATCTGGACGACGACGACAACGACGATGGTACATTTACCAAAGTCGATAAGTACTTTGCCGAACATGGGTACGCTGACGAGTTCTGCGGGCCTCTTTCTCAAGAACCCAACCAAGACGACCGCAATCTAACTGGTACGGCAGAGAAATCCAATTGCAATAGGCGACGTCTGCCGTTCAGTTCTCAGGAGACGCCTACAGCTCCCGCCTTCACCGAGCCTCAGATAGCTGAGGTGCGAAATATTATCAGCCCCAACATGCTCAAGAAAGCGGTCTGTGAGCAGAACTCGGTCCCATTACTGGAGATCAAGAAGAACGGACGGAAACTTAAGACTAACAAGGGCGCCGGTGTGAGCCAGCCGGCACCGAGTTTGATCCGTGCTCAGGACGGGCCACCTTCACCTAAGGATATCTCGAGGAGGGTGCATGTGGAGGGTAGGGTGATGCTACCGCCAAATATGCTGAATGCTGCAACCGGTGCTATGCGGAGTCTGCACGACAATGTTCTTTCTTTGTAGAAGCGGCGTCAGAGAGAGAATGATGTGGCATACCCGGTTTTCGTGGCCAAGGTGCCATAGGGCAAGGGCTTTGCGGATGGCGACATCGAGGGTACGATCGTCCTGCGGTTTGATGACATCTTTGCTATGTTTAACCTTCATCCGCTGCACTACACCTTCGTTCGGCTATTTTCACTGAGTATGGAGATGCGGATCATTAGAGACAAGACCCCGGACATCGTGATAGTCGACCCCTTCTACATGCGTGCCAAGCACTTGAACAGCGCTGGGGACCGCCAAGTTGTGAGTTCACACCTCGAAGGCGTCATTCTGGCAAACCCAGATAAGGATAACTTCCTTGTGGCTTACTTTCCCGAGTAAGTCATCCCTTAACCGCCCCGTAACATATGATTTCTTAGATTTTGATCATTCTTTTTTTTTCTAACATTCAGTGTTCTGTGCAGTGGCACACATTGCACACTCATCCTCTTAAGCCCGAAATATTCCATGGCCATGTATTTCGACCCGAACCGTAACTCCAAGATAGATTACACAAATGTCAAGAAAGTTCTTGATGATGTTCTCCCCGGCTACGCCAAATCTGGAGGCACCTTCACTAGGGCAGTTCGTAAGTACGGCAAGCACATGTTCTCACACAATACGAAGTTCTGCTGTGTCAAGCAGCCGCCTGGCGGTCAGAAGAATGCCTACTACGCCCTCCATCACATGTGGGCGATCGTAAGGGACCATCATCAACTTCTGCTACCAGATAATCTCAAAGATTGGGCCGCGTGGTTATCGGCAGTCCAGGACGCGGACCTTAGACAAGAATTCTTTCGCATCCAGTCGGAGTTTGCGGACATCATCCATCAAGATGTCCTTCATACCTCGGGGCAGTTCTTCGTCAGATATCAACCGCCCAACAGTGAGATAGATGAAACGCTACAAATGCAGGGTGACAACGACCACGATTTCATGACCATCACGACAGACGGCGGCTTCATCCACGCTCCTGTATGATGAGTCGAGTCGAAAGTAGTGATGTGTAGTTCTGAAACATTGATTAGCTCATGTTCTAATTAAACTTTAATGAATTCGTATGTCTCTTTGGTTTGGACAGTCATTCAACTTAGATGTAATCGATGCTATTTCTTAGTAGGACTATGAATCGTGCTATTAATGTCTTGCTTTTCTCTTTCGATCCTTTTGTTGCATACTTACATATTGCTTATGTATTGTCTGTTGTTTGGCTTGTGCATAGAGATGCCGTCGTATGTCATGTACAAGGGTAAGGTTCCCGGAGTCTACGACGACTGGGAGGAGTGTCAGAGACAGGTTCACCATTTCAGCGGTAACAGTTACAAAGGGTACACCACTAGGGCGGAGGCCGAATCTAGATATGCCCGCTATCTAGCGGGAGAGAGGAGGGAGCGTTGGAGGAAACGGATGAGGACCAGTTTGATCGTGATGATGCTCATCATGATGACCACAACTCTCTTTTATGTGATGGTAGTTTAGATGATCGATATCGACTTGTAATGTGAAGACAAACTCGATACTCGCGGTCTTGAGACTTGTAATGTTTTATCTTTGTTCGGTCTTTTGAATTCGGAGACTAATATGATGAGTTGTATTCGGAGACTAATCTTCTATTGTATTCGATGAATCTGATGTTGCTGTGTGCTGCTGTCTAGATTCTGTCCAATAATATATTTTGTAACCTGTGCAAAAATTAGAAAAGCAAAAAAAAACCAAATATTCATACTAATGGCGCATCAAGGCCGAGTGCGCTATTAGTATGCCAAAGGATACTAATGGAGCATCGTGGCAGAGTGTACCATTAGTGTGACAAAGCACATGGTTACATATGGCCCCCCCGGTGGTGCGCCATTAGTAAAAAATTCTAATGGCATGCTACTAATGGCGCACCGGTAGTGCGCCATTAGTAGGCAAAACCGGTGCGCCATTAGTAGGCCTTTTCCTATTAGTGGGTCAGGAATCCGGACATAGCTAGTCCTTAGGATAGAAGAAGGGTCGCCATATTGTTCCTCTACCACAGCAACGTGGTGGGTAGCCTGGGAGAGTTAATCTCTCTCATATCGGTTTTAGGCCCAATCTCGTCGTAGTCTGTAGCGACTCCCAGGGCGGCGATGCGATCCAAGAGCTCATTTAAGGAGGAGAGCTCCATCGGATCTAACCGCTCGGTGAGTTCCGAGTTGACGTGAAGATTGCTTTTTATGACCTGAGAAGTCATTGTCGGCGCGGCAGCCGAACAGGCGGTCATAAGAAAACCACCTAGCCGGAGAGTATGGCCGATGGCCAAAGCTCCTTTAGCAACGGTGCGGTCTTTAAAGACCGGATGAGGCATCCTTCCTGATGGCGACGACACAGAGGAACTCTCAATGAAAGCACCAATGTCGGTGTAAAACCGGCGGATCTCGGGTAGGGGTTCCCGAACTCTGCGTCTAGGCGGATGGTAACAGGAGACAAGGGACACAATGTTTTTACCCAGGTTCAGGCCCTCTCGATGGACGTAAAACCCTACTCCTGCTTGATTAATATTGATGATATGGGTAGTACAAGAGTAGATCTACCACGAGATCAAAGAGGCTAAACCCTAGAAGCTAGCCTATGGTATGATTGTTGTTCGTCCTACGGACTAAAACCCTCCGGTTTATATAGACACCGGAGAGGGTTAGGGTTACACAGAGTCGGTTACAATGGTAGGAAATCTATATATCCGTATGGACAAGCTTGCCTTCCACGCCAAGGAAAGTCCCATCCGGAGACGGGATGAAGTCTTCAATCTTGTATCTTCATAGTCCAGGAGTCCGGCCAACGGTGATAGTTCGGCTATCCGGACACCCCCTAATCCAGGACTCCCTCAGGAGTGCATCTACATACCCTTGTAGATCTCTAAGCGGAAGCGTTCAAGTGAACGGGGTTGATGGAGTCGTACTCGTCGTGATCCTAGTGCCGAACGGACGGCACCTCCGCGTTCAACACACATGCAGCCCGGTGACGTCTCCCATGCCTTGATCCAGCAAGGAGAGAGGGAGTTGTTGGGGAAGACTCCATCCAGCAGCAGCACGCCGGCGTGGTGGTTGTGGAGGAGCGTAGCACTCCAGCAGGGCTTCGCCATGCACCGCAAGAGACGAGAAGGGAGAGAGCTAGGGCTGCGCCAGGGAGAGGTCGGAACTCTTTTTGTTTGCAGCCCCAAAGATCTCAACTATATATAGGGGAGAGGGAGGGGGCTGCGCCCCCTCTAGGGTTCCCACCTCAAGGGGTGCGTCAGCCCCAAAACCCATCTAGGGTGGCGGCCAAGGGGGGGAGAGGGGGAAACTTGCCCCCCAAGTAAGGTGGAGGCGCCCCCTCCCCAAACCCTAGGCGCCTTGGGCTTTGGTGGCGGGGCGCACCAGCCCACCTGGGGCTGGTCCCCTCCCACACATGGCCCATGCTGCCCTCTCGGGCCGGTGGCCCCACTTGGTGGACCCCCGGGACCCTCCCGGTGGTCCCGGTACATTACCAATAGCACCCGAAACTTTTCCGGTGACCAAAACGGGACTTCCCATATATAAATCTTTACCTCCGGACCATTCCGGAACTCCTTTTGATGTCCGGGATCTCATCCGATACTCCGAACAACATTCGGTAACCACATACAAACTTCCTTTATAACCCTAGCGTCATCGAACCTTAAGTGTGTAGACCCTACGGGTTCGGGAGACACGTAGACATGACCGAGACAACTCTCCGGCCAATAACCAACAGCGGGATCTGGATATCCATTTTGGCTCCCACATGTTCCACGATGATCTCATCGGATGAACCACAATGTCGAGGATTGAATCAATCATGTATTCAATTCCCTTTGTCTAGCGGTATAGTACTTGCCCGAGATTCGATCGTCGGTATCCCGATACCTTGTTCATTCTCGTTACCGGCAAGTCTCTTTACTCGTTTCGTAACACATCATCCCGTGATCAACCCCTTGGTCACATTGTGCACATTATGATGATGTCCTACCGAGTGGGCCCATAGATACCTCTCCCTTACACGGAGTGACAAATCCCAGTCTCGATTCGTGCCAACCCAACAGACACTTTCAGAGATACCCGTAGTGCACCTTTATAGCCACCCAGTTACGTTGTGACGTTTGGTACACCCAAAGCATTCCTACAGTATCCGGGAATTGCACAATCTCATGGTCTAAGGAAATGATACTTGACATTAGAAAAGCTTTAGCATACGAACTACAGGATCTTTGTGCTAGGCTTAGGATTGGGTCTTGTCCATCACATCATTCTCCTAATGATGTGATCCCGTTATCAATGACATCCAATGTCCATGGTCAGGAAACCGTAACCATCTATTCATCAACGAGCTAGTCAACTAGAGGCTTACTAGGGACATGGTGTTGTCTATGTACCGACACATGTATCTAAGTTTCCTATCAATACAATTATAGCATGGATAATAAACGATTATCATGAACAAGGAAATATAATAATAACTAATTTATTATTGCCTCTAGGGCATATTTCCAACAGTCTCCCATTTGCACTAGAGTCAATAATCTAGTTCACATCGCCATGTGATTAACACTGACAAGTCACATCGCCATGTGACCAACATCCAAAGAGTTTACTAGTGTCGCTAAACTAGTTCACATCATCATGTGATTAAGACTGAATGAGTTCTGGGGTTTGATCATGTTTTGCTTGTGAGAGAGATTTTAGTCAACGGGCCTGCAACATTCAGAACCGTATGTACTTCGCAAATCTCTAGGTCATCTTGTAAATGCTGCTTCCACGCTCCACTTGGAGCTATTCCAAATGGTTGCTCCACTATACGTATCCGGTTTGCTACTCAGAGTCATTCGGATAGGTGTTAAAGCTTGCATCGACGCAACTCTTTACGTCGAACTCTTTATCACCTCCATAACCAAGAGACATATCCTTATTCCTCTAAGGATAATTTTGACTGCTATCCACTACTAGGGAAAAGGCTAGCAGGAGCGCGGGTTTTAGGTGTATCAGTAGCGCGGGGTGGGGCGCTACTAATAAGGCGCTACAGCTAACATATAGCAGTAGCGCGTGGTCACTGGCACTACTGATACACAAGTGTAGCAGCAGCGCGGTTACTGGGAGCACGCTACTGCTAGTAGCTCTAGCGCCCTTTGCAGCAACGCGCTAGCGCTATAGCGGCGCTGCTGCTAACTTCTATACACTTGCTACTGCTAATTTAACAGGTTTTTTGTTTTTTTGGGCATATTTGTATTGTATTTGAATAGGCTTTATAGAAGAATCCTTAGCAGATAGAAATGTCATCATGATACACATACAAATGCCTGCGAGACCACGAATGTAATCATAGCATATACATACAAATTGTCTCATCATAATCATCATCCAACACAAAGTGGTCTCTCGTCATCATCTCGAGAATAGCGATACAAGTCCTTGATTACTTGCAAATACATCGTCATCCATCTAAACAATGGTATACGCGAGAAGAGCTATCACTTTGAGTACATGAGTTCGTATCCCTCTCTCGCATCAGCGTGAACCTAAACTAACTACTCCCCGTCGCTCGGAAACCGGAAACCGGCAACACCTGGGCCAGACACTCCGGCCACTCATCGTATATATACTCCTGGTGCAGCACTTCTTCGCCATCGATGATCTATGCACCTGCATCGTCACATGAGTCGATGATATGCAACATATATAGTTGAGCAACAGAAAGAGACAAACTTGACAAAAATAGAAACAACATATCATAAGCATAAATAACAAAGTTCATCGTACCCAAAATGCCCTAACTAGAGTGATCTTCGCTAGTTGAGGAGGAGGACGGTTTAACTACATCACAAATAAATTTTCACTATGCATAACTCAAAGTTTTGTCATACAGAAAGTATGGACTAAACAGACACATTGTCATATATCGACAATCACTCCAACATGTCGTGCCATCCATCGAGGTCAGGGAGATAGTCCCCGAGCTTAGTGAAAGGCTTCATGTCGAGACGCTGAGAGGCTATCCATGTTCGGACGTCTTCCCGCGACATTTGTCCTTCTCCGTAGAACATCCCTGTTTTTCCGACGACCTCTTTCATGATGATTTGGGCAAGTTCGCGCTGGATGTTATAGAACTCAGCTCGAAGTCCATGATCCTCGATATCTCCTATGTCCTTTGCCCATTGCAGAATATGGGCATCGCCAGATCTAGGTGACATGTGAAGGTTCTGGTGATCCCGTCTGCACTCCTGCATGTGGTGTAGGACATAGAATCCATCATTAAGAGAATCGTTCGGTTGCTGGATGCAGCAGAAGTCGGTCTTACGGCTGAAGGCGGCTCTGCCGCCCCTTCTTTTCTTGTCCCTAACCTCTCCACCCCTTGCTTGGTAGTAAAACATAGCACTATCGAGAACATCTTTGATGTGGGTGTAATCCTTTTTGTGAATGTTCTTCGACGAGTCCAAGTAAAGAGCGTGGGAGAATCGGGGGTAGAGGATGATGAGGACGGCACGCCCGCCGCTGCACAAAATAAGTACACCTCAAATTAATTAGCCTCCACCATGCAAATGAATTATTGAAATCGAAGGAAGGATAGCAGCATGGATGACTTACACGGGATGATAAGGCACAAGAATCGCCTCCTTGTCCTTATTGGCGAGCATGAAACTGACGATGTAATCCCTCGCGTATTCACGCTGCTCTGCACAGACTCCCAAGAAGCTCTCGTGCATGTAGTACGGGTCAGCGACACAGATAAGACGTATCTGCTCAACCCCAATGATGTAGTTCATGTGCAAGGCATAAAGGCGGACAAACGTAAAATCCAGCTTTTTCACGTGAAACATGTCGAATATGTAATCGAATCGGAGGAAGAACTTATCCGCAGGGAAGCTGTCGACGTACAACATTTGCCGCGGAACGTTAACCACGTAGAGTGGGTATCCTGGATCTTTCGAGGCAATGAGGCATTTCTCTACCCGCATCACATCATCATGAAGTCTCCTTAGATCACCGAATCTGGCCCGTAGCGCTGTTGCAGGTAGGATTGGTTGATCGGGGATATGCCATTTATCCGCATCGGGGATATCTATACGGTCGTGAAGCCGACGCTGCTGAGGCGGCTGGATCATAGAATCAGCTTTTTTGCCTTTCCTCGCTCTCTTCCTAGACTTCTTTACTACCGGAAGGTCGTCCATAATACGTTGAGACGGTAATTCAGGCACCGACTCATGACGCTCAAACCCTAAGGAGGCGCCAGTATAGACATACTGTTGAGCGCCATCGTCATCCTCATCCTCATCCATGGCGACCTCATGAGCGACTAATGGAGCCTCCTCCTTACCCCGTCCTCTATCACCCAACTCGACACCCGACGCTAATTGGGTAGGTGGGGTGTTGATGTTCATACCTTGCTGAGGCTGCGTGCTTGTGGGTGTGCTCCCGGCCGCCTCCAGACGAAGCAGACTCTTTGGCCACAACAGGACCCACCCATTGCAACAATCACCAAGCCGCCGCGGTGTCTCCTCGTCATCCACCAGTAGTGTTGGAGGAGGCAAATTCTCATGGCCCGGTTCGACACTGGCCATGGAAACCTTGAAGACGTTCGGGGGGATCGGCCGGCTGTGGAACAATGGTTCCTTCGGCTTCATTACCATCGCCTTCCCCACGTCCACCTTCTGGTCGCCGATGGTATACAATATGGTGCACGGGGTTTTGTCGGCCTGCAAAGAAAAGTCTGCGACGTGAGACATCCGAAAGGCAACGAAAATGGGAGATTATACATTTATATTGAACGGGACCGGTGTGACAGATACCGTGAGGGCGTCGAGCTCAGCCAAAGACGAAGCACTGCCGAGCACGTTCGGTGCGGGAGCCGGTGCGGGAGCAGGTGCGGGAGCCGGGGCGGGAGCAGGTGCTCCCAAGAAGTCAGCAAGGGGAAAGTCCTCTGCATTTTTTTCTGGATTTTTCCTTGTCCAAGTGATAACGCCCGTCACCAAGGAAGTAGACAAATCTGCAACCACCTGTTTTGTGGCAGCTACCGCTGTTGCAACTGTCTGAGATGATTTCTTCTCAACCGCAATCTCAACCTTCTTGTCGATGTTTTCTTCAGTTAACCTCTGTCTTTCATTTCTCTCCTCCGTGGTCTCATGGTAGTACTTCTTCCACGTGGCGCCGTCTCCGACACCGTGCACGCGTCCATACAATGGTCGAGTATCCACCGGTTGCCGTTTCAATATGTTCAACGCCCGGTTGAATGGAGTGCCCCACTTGGGCCTCGCCAATGCCTCAGACGGTGAGTCGCTTTCGGCCGCAATCCGGTGCTGCTCTCTCTGCAAAAGGCACAAGGATCATTTACAAATATGACTAACGTGTGCAGTCGAATTGATAAGAAACTAAAATTACCAGCAGTCTCATGAACTCCATAATGACCGGTTTTGTCTCGTAAACCTTCTTCACTGGGTCCCAACGGTGTCGGGCCCTCAGGACGTCACGCTCCTGCAGGACGGTGAAATCCGCCAAGGGGTCTGGGATGCCCAGACTCGCGGCTTCTGCGTCCTCCTTGGCCCATTTTGACCTCTTTCCGCCGTAACCACGGCTTCCGAGGTGGTGGCTCCCAATGTTCCTCTTTTGAAGCCCCTTCATGTACTTAGACTTTTTTTGGCAGCTTCGGCCTCGCAAGCCTCCTTGAATATTTGAAACTGCTCTTCCGTGATTGTCGGATTATCCTTTACAATCTCGGAGTAGAGTTCCCCGTCGTTGATCTTTGCTTTCACTCGATTTTTCCAGGCGGCCAACGCGTCGCTAAACTTGGTCATGGCGTGTTTTTTTATCTTCTTCATTGTCGGGTCCTCGTCTGGATCTTCATAATCCTTCTCATTCCGGCCCGGGAACAAGAATATCTGGTGAAACTTCTTTAGGAGGGAGCTCCTCATATTTTCTATCTTCTGTAGTTTCTCATCATTGATGGTGGCGGTTGTCCGTATGATGCAGCCTATTTGATTGCCGTAGCACGCGCGCGCTTCCTCGGGAGCCTTTGGCTCAAAATTACCGTCGTCCACGTCCGTGACCACCAGTCTAGTAGTCCTGAGTTTGTTAGGAACCCGTCGCCTCTTTGCTTTCAGTTCTACACCGGCTCCTCTACCCGAGGCAGCACCGGTCTCAGCGCCGGTCCCGATGCCGGTCTGAATCTCAGCGCCAGTCTCAGTCTCAGCACCGGTCTGCATGTCGGTCTCAGTCTCCGATGCCACCAGTGGGCCCAGCAAAAACATCGGTTGATCGTCGGTAAGGCTAAAATATTCGTCTGCCGCCCGGTAGACGTCGTCGCAATCACCAGAACCCTGTCCTTCATCGTTGCTAGCCATGTTTCCTAGGATTAAATCTAGTCAATAAATTCTAGACCTAATAAAATGAATAATGACATAAAAAAGGACTATTGTTTTGCATGAACATCAATGACATATAGCTACTGTTCTGTTTGACCATGTTTTTGAAAAGAAAAACAATTCTATTTTTTGTTTATAGCTAAATGCCATAGCTACTGTTTTTTATTTATAGCTAAATACTTTTGTTTTTTGTCTAAAGCTAAAAGTCTAGGAACTACATTTTCTCTAACCCTTTTGACCTCACCAGAATTTCCACAGCAAGACCTTAGTACCTACACCCAATTTCTTCAAAAATATTCAGGTCCATAGTCCAAATAATTCAAATTTCATTTGAATGAAATTTGGAACAAATTCAGGTCCGTAGTAAAAAAAAGTTTTATAGCTAAGTGTTTTTTGTTTATACCCTCTGTTAATTTAAATTTAAATACCCTCTATTATTTAAAGCTAAATAGAATTACTGTTTAGGAATTTTCATAAAAATTGCCCTAGCTAATTTCCTAAAAAAATTGCAAATCATTTTTCCTAAATGCTATAAAATGCGTGCTGCCCTAAAAAAATATAGGGTTCATATGAACACCTAGGGTTCACATGAACATCAACACAGTATCAACACATATATATAATTGCCCTAGCAGGGAGAAATAGGAGGGTAGGGACAGGAGAGGCATAGCCTTACGGTCGGCGGCGAGGGCAGGCTCTGGCTCGGGCAGCGGCGGTGAGGTCGAGGGCGGCGGTGGCGAGCTCGAGAGAGGCGACAGTGAGGTCAACGACGGCCTTGGGCGGCGGCTGTGAGGTAGAGGGGGCGGCCTCGGGCGGCGGCGGTGTGGTCGAAGGCGGCGGGCGGCGGCGGTGTGGTCGAAGGCGGCCTCGGGCGGTGGCGGTGTGGTCGAAGGCGCGCGGCAGGGCAACGGCGGCGATGGAGCAGTTGGGGGACAGGGGGGAGTACAGAGGGGGGGAAAGGACTTAGCGAAATTTTGAGCCAGGGCCGCTGGGATTTGAGTCAAACTAGGAGTAGCGCGTTTTGCTGAAACGCGCTATAGCTAAGATAGCTATAGCGTGTTCCAGAGAAACGCGCTGTAGCTAACCCTTTCTGTTTTCTTTTTCTTTTTCTTTTGTTTTCTTTACATTTTCTTTTTTTCATTTCTCCTTTTTCTATTTCTTTCATTTTCATTTACTTTTCTACTTATTTTTCTATTTATTTTCTTGTACATAGCAGTAGCACTCTACACAAGAAACGCGCTGCTACAATGTTTTTAGCAGCAGCGTGCTTCTGGGAGAAGCGCTGCTACTATTCCTAGCCTACCGGCACTAGTGAGAGACTTTTAGTAGTAGCGCTTTTCTGTGAAGACGCGCTACTGCTAAAATAATGGTTGTAGCGTGGTTTTGTAACAAGCGCTACTACTAAGTATCGCTAGCACTGAGTTTTGACCAACGCTACTGCTATACCTCTGTGTATAGCGTTTTTCCTAGTAGTGATCTGGTGATCCACTCCTTGATCACCTTTGTACCCTCTTGCCAGGTATGTAGCAAGGCACACATCAGGTGCGGTACACAGCATAGCATACTGTAGAGCCTACGTCTAAAGCATTGGGGACGACCTTCGTCCTTTCTCTCTTTTCTTCTGCCGTGGTCGAGCTTTAACTCTTAACTTCATACCTTAGAACTCAGGCAAGAACTCCTTCTTTGACTGATCCATCTTGAACACCTTCAAGATCATGTCAAGGTATGTGCTCATTTGAAAGTACCATTTAGTGTTTTTGATCTATCCTCATAGATCTTGATGCTCAATGTTCAAGTAGCTTAATCCAGGTTTTCCATTGAAAAACACTTTTCAAATAACCCTATATGCATTCCAGAAATTCTACATCATTTCTGATCAACAATATGTCAACAACATATAGTCATCAGAAATTCTATAGTGCTCCCACTCACTTCTTTGGAAATACAAGTTTCTCATAAACTTTGTATAAACCCAAAATCTTTGATCATCTTATCAAAGTGCATATTCCAACTCCGAGATGCTTACTCCAGTCCATGGAAGGATCGCTGGAGCTAGCATACGTTTTAGCATCCTTAGGATCGACAAAACCTTTCTGATTGTATCACATACAACCTTTCCTTACGAAAACTAGTAAGGAAACTCGTTCTGACATCCATCTGCCAGATTTCATAAATGCAGCTAATGCTAACATGATTCCGACGGACTTAAGCATCGCTACGGATGAGAAAATCTCATCATAGTCAACTCCTTGAACTTTTGAAAAACTCTTCGCCACAAGTCGAGCTTCATAGACGATGACATTACCGTCCACGTCCGTCTTCTTCTTAAAGATCCATTTATCTCAATGGCTTGCCGATCATCGGGCAAGTCCACCAAAGTCCATGCTTTGTTCTGATACATGGATCCTATCTCGGGTTTCATGGCTTCTAACCATTTATCAGAATTTGGGCCCACCATCGCTTCTCCATAGCTCGTAGGTTCATTGTTGTCTAGCAATATGACCTTCAAGACAGGATTACTGTACCACTCTGAAGTAGTACGCATCCTTGTCACCCTACGAGGTACGGTAGTAACTTGATCCAAAACTTCATGATCACTATCATAAGCTTCTACTTCAATTGGTGTAGGCGCCACAAGAACAACTTCCTGTGCGCTGCTACACACTTGTTGAATTGACGGTTCAATAACCTCATCAAGTCTACACCATCCTCCCACTCAATTCTCGAGACAAACCTTTCCTCGAGAAAGGACCCGATTCAAGAAACAATCCCTATTGCTTTCGGATCTAAATTAAGAGGTATACCCAACTGTTTTTGGGTGTCCTACGAAGATGCATTTTATCCGCTTTGGGTTCGAGCTTAGCAACCTGAAACTTTTTCACATAAGCGTCACAGCCCCAAACTTTTAAGAAACGATAACTTAGGTTTCTCCAAACCATAGTTCAAACGATGTCATCTCAACTGAATTACGTGGTGCCCTATTTTAAAGTGAATGCGGTTGTCTCTAATGCCTAACCCATGAACGATAGTGGTAATTCGATAAGAGACATCATGGTACGCACCATATCCAATAGGGTGCAACTATGATGTTCGGACACACCATCACACTATGGTGTTCCAAGCGGTATTAATTGTGAAACAATTTCCACAATGTCTTAATTGCGTGCCAAAGCACATAACTCAGATACTCATCTCTATGATCATATCATAGACATTTTATCCTCTTGTCACGATGATCTTCAACTTCACTCTGAAATTACTTGAACCATTCAATAATTCAGACTTGTGTTTCATCAAGTAAATATACTCAGTATCTACTCAAATCATCCGTGAAGTAAGAACATAACGATATCCACTGCGTGCCTTAGCACTTATTGGACTGCACACATCAAAATGTATTACTTCCAACAAGTTGCTTTCTTGTTCCATTTTACTGAAAATGAGGCTTTCAGTCATCTTGCCCATGTGGTATGATTTGCATGTCTCAAGTGATTCAAAATCAAGTGAGTCCAAAACGATCCATCTGCATGGAGTTTCTTCATGCGTACATACCAATAGACATGGTTTGCATGTCTCAAACTTTTCAAAAACGAGTGAGTCCAAAGATCCATCAACATGGAGCTTCTTCATGCGTTTTATGACTTACATGGCAGTGCCTCAAGTAGGTGGTACTATCATTACTATCTTGTATCTTTTGGCATGAACCTGTGTATCACTACGATCGAGATTCAATAAACCATTCATTTTAGGTGCAAGACCATTGAAGGTATTATTCAAATAAACAGAGTAACTATTATTCTCCTTAAATGAATAACCGTATTGCGATAGACATAATCCAATCATGTCTATGTTCAACGCAAACACCAAATAACAATTATTTAGGTTTAATGCCAATCTTGATGGTAGAGGGAGCGTGCGATGCTTGATCATATCAACCTTGGAAACACTTCCAACACATATCGTCAGCTCACCTTTAGCTAGTCTCCGTTTATTCCGTAGCTTTTACTTCGAGTTACTAACACTTAGCAACCGAACCGGTATCTAATACCCTGGTGCTACTAGGAGTACTAGTAAAGTACACATTAACATAATGTATATCCAATATACTTCTATCGACCTTGTTAGCCTTCTCATCTACCAAGTATCTAGGGTGATTCTGCTCCAGTGGCTGTTCCCCTTATTACAGAAGCACTTAGTCTTGGGTTTGGGTTCAACCTTGGGTTTCTTCACTAGAGCAGCAGCTGATTTGCCGTTTCATGAAGTATCCCTTCTTGCCCTTGCCCTTTTTGAAACTATTGGTTTTACTAACCATCAACAATTGATGCTCCTACTTGACTTCTACTTTCGCGGTGTCAAACATCGCGAATACTTCATGGATCGTCATATCTATCCCTGATATGTTATAGTTCATCACGAAGCTCTAGCAGCTTGGTGGCAATGACTTTGGAGAAACATCACTATCTCATCTGGAAGATCAACTCCCACTCGACTAAAGTGATTGTTGTACTCAGACAATCTGAGCACAAGCTCAAGGATTGAGCTTTTCTCCCTTAGTTTGCAGGCTAAGAAAATCGCCGGAGGTCTCATACCTCTTGACGTGGGCACGAACCTGAAATCCGAATTTCAGCCCTCGAAACATCTCATATGTTCCGCGACGTTTCGAAAACGTCTTTGGTGCCTCTACTCTAAACCATTTAACTGAACTATCACGTAGTTATCAAAACGTGTATGTCAGATGTTCGCAACATCCACAGACGACGTTCGAGGTTCAGCACACCAAGCGGTGCATTAAGGACATAAGCCTTCTACGAAGCAACGAGGACAGTCCTCAGTTCACGGACCCAGTCCGCATAATTGCTACTATCAACTTTCAACTAAATTTTCTCTAGGAACATATCTAAAACAGTAGAACTAAAGCGTGAGCTATGACATAATTTGAAAGAATCTTTTTACTACGTTCAGGATAATTAAGTTCATCTTAGGAACTCCCACTCAGATAGACATCCCACTAGTCATCTAAGTGATTACATGATCCGAGTCAACTAGGCCGTGTCCGATCATCACGTGAGACGGACTAGTCATCATCGGTGAACATCTTCATGTTGATCGTATCTACTATACGACTCATGCTCGACCTTTCGGTCTCTTGTGTTCCGAGGCCATGTCTGTACATGCTAGGCTCGTCAAGTCAACCTAAGTGTTTCGCGTGTGTAAATCTGTCTTACACCCATTGTATGTGAACATTAGAATCTATCACACCCGATCATCACGTGGTTCTTCGAAACAACGAACTTTCGCAACGGTGCACAGTTAGGGGGAATACTTTCTTGAAATTTTAGTGAGGGATCATCTTATTTACTACCATCGTTCTAAGCAAATAAGATGCATAAACATGATAAACATCACATGCAATCAAAATAGTGACATGATATGGCCAATATCATTTTGCTCCTTTTTGATCTCCATCTTCGGGGTCCATGATCATCATCGTCACCGGCATGACACCATGATCTCCATCATCATGATCTCCATCACCGTGTCTCCATGAAGTTGTCGCGCCAGCTTATTACTTCTACTACTATGGCTACTGGTTAGCAATAAAGTAAAGTAATTACATGGCGTTGTTCAATGACACGCAGGTCATACAATAAATAAAGACAACTCCTATGGCTCCTGCCGGTTGTCATACTCATCGACATGCAAGTCGTGATTCCTATTACAAGAACATGATCAATCTCATACATCACATATCATTCATCACATTCTTCTTGGCCATATCACATCACATAGCATACCCTGCAAAAACAAGTTAGACGTCCTCTAATTGTTTTTTGCATGTTTTACGTGGCTGCTATGGGTTTCTAGCAAGAACGTTTCTTACCTACGCAAAAACCACAACGTGATATGTCAATTGCTATTTACCCTTCATAAGGACCCTTTTCATCGAATCCGACCCGACTAAAGTGGGAGATACTGGCACCCGCTAGCCACCTTATGTAACAAGTGCATGTTAGTCGGTGGAACCTGTCTCACGTAAGAGTACGTGTAAGGTCGGTCCGGGCCGCTTCATCCCACAATGCCGCCGAATCAAGATACGACTAGTAACGGTAAGCATATTGAACAAAATCAACGCCCACAACTACTTTGTGTTCTACTCGTGCATAGAATCTACGCAATAAACCTGGCTCTGATACCACTGTTGGGGAACGTAGCAGAAATTCAAAATTTTCCTACGAGTCACCAAGATCTATCTATGGAGAGACTAGCAACGAGGGCAAGGAGATTGCATCTACATACCCTTGTAGATCGCTAAGCGGAAGCATTCAAGAGAACGGGGTTGAAGGAGTCGTACTCGTCGTGATCCAAATCACCGGAGATCCTAGTGCCGAACGGACGGCACCTCCGCGTTCAACACACGTACAGCCCGGCGACGTCTCCCATGCCTTGATCCAGCAAGGAGAGAGGGAGAGGTTGAGGAAGACCCCATCCAGCAGCAGCACAACGGCGTGGTGGTGATGGAGGAGCGTGGCAATCATGCAGGGCTTCGCCAAGCACCGCGGGAGAGGAGGAGGACTTGGGAGAGAGGAAGGGATGCGCCAGAACTTGGGGTCCAACTGCCCTCCCACCCCTCCACTATTTATAGGTGGGGGGAGAGGGGGCCGGCCCCCTAGATCTCATCTAGGGTTGGGGGCGGCGGCCAAGGGGGGAGGAGTGCCTCCCAAGTCAAGTGGAGGCCGTCCCCCTTAGGGTTTCCCCTCTCCCATGCGCATGGGCCTTGGGGGGGCTGGTGCCCCTGGCCCATTAAGGCTAGGGCGCCCCCCTACAGCCCATGCTATT
This sequence comes from Triticum dicoccoides, assembly GCF_002162155.2. Classification (NCBI taxonomy): domain Eukaryota; kingdom Viridiplantae; phylum Streptophyta; class Magnoliopsida; order Poales; family Poaceae; genus Triticum; species Triticum dicoccoides. The sequence continues at coordinate 54,706,806 of NC_041391.1, forward strand.
GTATTGGACGTGGTGGAACAATTTCCGGACCTTCGAACCCCTCCGGAATCCTCCGGAACCTTCTGGAAGCTTCCCGGTACAATACCGGAAAAACCCGAACTTTTCCCGGAACCCGAACAACAACTTTCCATATATAAATCTTTACCTCCGGACCATTCCGGAACTCCTCGTGACGTCCGGGATCTCATCCGGGACTCCGAACAACATTCGGTAACCACACACAAACTTCCTTTATAACCCTAGTGTCATCGAATCTTAAGTGTGTAGACCCTACGGGTTCGGGAACCATGCAGACATGACCGAGACGTTCTCCTGTCAATAATCAACAATAGGATCTAGATACCCATGTTGTCTACCACATGTTCCACGATGATCTCATCGGATGAACCACGATGTCAAGGACTCAATCAATCCCGTATTCAATTCCCTTTGTCCAGTGGTATTATACTTGCCCGAGATTCGATATCCGGTATGCAGATGCCTTGTTCAATCTCGTTACCGGCAAGTCTCTTTACTCGTTCCGTAACACATCATCCCGTGATCAACCCCTTGGTCACATTGTGCACATTATGATGATGTCCTACCGAGTGGGCCCAGAGATACCTCTCCGTTACACGGAGTGACAAATCCCAGTCTCGATTCATGCCAACCCAACAGACACTTTTGGAGATACCCTTAGTGCACCTTTATAGCCGCCCAGTTACATTGTGACGTTTGGTACAACCAAAGCATTCCTACGGTATCCGGGAGTTGCACAATCTCATGGTCTAAGGAAATGATACTTAACATTAGAAAAGCTTTAGCATACGAACTACACGATCTTTGTGCTAGGCTTAGGATTGGGTCTTGTCCATCACATCATTCTCCTAATGATGTGATCCATTATCAATGACATCTAATGTCCATGGTCAGGAAACCATAACCATCTATTGATCAACGAGCTAGTCAACTAGAGGCTTACTAGGGACATGGTGTTGTCTATGTACCCACACATGTATCTGAGTTTCCTATCAATACAATTATAGCATGGATAATAAACGATTATCATGAACAAGGAAATATAATAATAACTAATTGATTATTGCCTCTAGGGCATATTTCCAACAGTGCCTTCTCCTCCTCCACCCCTAGTCGTAGAACTTGTCATACCGGATCCCCATCCCTACCACCCATCCCATACATCCATGTTCAAAACAGGACAAATCATCACACAAAAATCCATGGAGAATGATGAGGATTACAGTCGAATTTGAGGATCGTCACGATTGGCTGCACGATGCCGGCGGTGCAACGGAGCCACGGAATGACATCTCAGCAGATCCTCGATCTCAATAGTTTGTGACTAGCCATGGAATGCCAAATTTGCCGCCACTTGACAAGATCCTCGATCTCCGCAGTTTACTCGTTGATGGTGCTTGTGAGCTTATCGAGTTACGCCTTAATCGATGGATCAATCACCTTGGGTTGTAGATGCTCGGTGCGGAGGCTAGCGTCTCACCAAAATATGCCAGCACACAAGGAATGATGGATTTGGTCTTCGATACCATATGTAAGAGGGAGGATCGTGGTTAGTCCGAATCAATCACTCAAAGAGGGGTGGTTTCAGTGTAGCTATTACAATTCAATTTACAGACAGAGAAGAACAGAGGGAAACCTGCTAAGGGCCTGTTCGGTTCAAGGGGTTTTAACAGGGATTGTGGGGGGGTTAAATCCCCTACAAGCCAAATTCCCCTCCAATCACTACTAGAAAAACCCCTACTAAAGGCGCACCTAGTAAGACCATTAATGGCGCATCTGTGGTGCGCCATTAATAGCACGCCATTAGTAATTGTTACTAATGGCGCACCACCTGGTGCGCCATTAGTATCTGGTATACTAATGGCGCACCGCGGGTGCGCCATTAGTATAGGCCAGGGTGCGCCATTAGTATGCCTCGCAGGGGCCATGTATATCCAGGTGCTTTGGCATACTAATGGTGCACCACCACTGGATGCACCATTAGTAACCGCGGCATACTAATGGCGCACTACCCAGTGATGCGCCATTAGTATGCACTGTCATACTAATGGCGCACTATCATGTGATGCGCCATTAGTATGAATATTAGGTTTTTTTTGTTTTTTATTTTCTGTTTTTTGCATAGGTTACAAAATGTATAATTTGACAAAATATAGACAGCACACATCAACAACAGATTCATCGAATACAATAAAAGATTAGTCTTTGAATACAATTCATCATATTAGTCTCCGAATACAATTCATCATATTAGTCTCCGAATTGAAAAGACCGAACAAAGATAGAACATTATATTACAAGTCTCGAGACCGCGAGTAGCGAGTTTGTCTTCACATTACAAGTCGATATCGATCATCTAAACTACCATCACATAGAAGAGAGATGCGGTCATCATGATGAGCATCATCACGATGAAACTCATCTTCATCCGGTTCCTCCAATGCTCCCTCCCCTCTCCTGCTAGATAGCGGGCGTATCTAGATTCGGCCTCGGCCCTAGTGGTGTACCCTTTGTAACTGTTACCGCTGAATCGGTGAACCTGTCTCCGACACTCCTCCTAGTCATCGTAGACTCTAGGAACCTTACCCTTGTACACGACATACGTCGGCATCGCTATGCACTAGCCAAACGAAACGTTAGTACCAATTCACAGACAATACATAAGCAATATATAAGTATGCAACAGAACAATCGGAAGAGAAAAGCAAGACATTAATAGCATCGATTACATCTAAGTTGAACTACTCTCGAAACCAAAGAGACATACTACAAGTTCATTAAAGTTTAATTACAACATGAGCCAATCGATGTTTCAGAACTAGACACAGCATCACTGCTTTCGACTCGACTCAAGGGACCGGAGCGTGGATGAAGCCGCCTTCTATCGTGGGAGTCATGAAATAACGGTCGTTGTCAGCCTGCATTTGTAGCATTGTGTCAATGTCACTGTTGGACGGTTGATTGTTGAGGTAGAACTGCCCCGAGGTATGAAGGACATCTTGATGGATGATTTCCGCAAACTCCGACTGGATGCGAAAGAATTCTTATCGGAGGTCCACGTCCTGGATTGCCGATACGCTCTTTGCCCAATCTTTGAGTTTACTCGGTAGCAGAAGTTGATGATGGTCCCGTACGATCGCCCGCATGTGATGGATGGCGTAGTAGGCACCCTTCTGACCGCCAGGCAGCTGCTTGACGCAGCAAAACATCGTATTGTGGGAGAACACGTGCTTGCCGTACTTACGAATAGGCTTGGTGAAGGTGCCTCCAGATTTGGCGTAGCCGGGGAGAACATCATCAAGAACCTTCTTGACATTTCTGTAGTCTACGTTCGACTGACGGTCCGGGTCGAAATACGTGGCCATGGAATATTTGGGACTTAGGAGGATGAGCGTGCAACGTGTGTCACTGCAGAAAACACGGAATGTTAAAAGAAAAACGATCGAAATGTAAGAATTCATATGTTTCGGGCCGGTTGAGGGGAGGACTTACTCAGGAAAGTAAGGCACGAGGAAGTTATCCTTATCTTGGTTTGCCAGAATGACGCCTTCGAGGTAAGAACTCGCGACTTGCCGGTCCCCAGCGCTGCCCAAGATCTTGGCACGCATGTAGAAGGGGTCGACTATCACGATGTCCGGGGTCTTGTCGCGAATGATCCGCATCTCCATACTCAACGAAAATAGCCGAACGAAGGTGTAGTGCAGCGGATGAAGGTTCAACATAGCGTGGATGTCATCAAAACGCAAGACGATCGTACGCCCGATGGAGTTATCCACAAAGCCCTTGCCCTCTGGCACCTTGGCCGCGAATACCGGGTATGCCACATCCTTCTCTCTGAGACGCCGCTTCTCCAAAGCAAGAACACTGTCATGCAGACTCCGCATAGCACCGGTTGCAGCATTGAGCATATTTGTCGGTAGCATCGCCCTACCCGCCACATGCACCCTCCTCGAGATATCCTGCGGTGAAGGTGGCCCGTCCTGAGCACGGATCGTACTCGATGCCGGCTGGCTCGCACCCTTCTTAGTCTTTCTTTTGTGTGCCTTCTTCTTCTCCTGTAATGGGACCGAGTTCTGCTCACAGACCGCCTTCTTGAGTGTGTTGGGGCTGATAATATTTCGCACCTCGCCTATCTGAGGCTCGGTGAAGTTGGCAGCTGGAGGCGTCTCCTGAGAGCTGAATGCCAGACGGCGCCTGTTGCAACTTGGCTTCTCCGCGGTACCAGCTAGATCACACACGTCTTTTGTTGGGTTTGGTTCTTGAGAAGGAGGCCCCATGAAGTCGCCATCGTACCCATGATCGGCAAAGTACTGATCGATGTTGCCAAATGTATCATCGTCGTCGTCGTCGTCGTTCTGATCCTGTGCCATATGCATGTTTGGATCCAGTGGCATAGGGATGTCCGGCACCGTTACGGAGGTCTTGCCATGGGGCCGACTTGGCGCCAGCACGACTGGCGGTGTTGTCTTTGGGGTGGTGTCCCCCGCCCCCAAACGAATCTGGCTCTTCGGCCAAAGCAGGGGCCAGCTCAGGCAGGCGCTGAGGGTCATCACGTCTTCATCGTCGGCCCCGACGGGTCGAATCGGAGGTAACAAGTCGTCGCAGCCTGGCAGCACCCGAACCAGTTGAACCCTAAACAAGTTGGGTGGCATCTGGGTACCGTGGAACAAGGGGTTGCCCGGTTGAATGATTTTACCCTTGGCGACATCGACCAACTCGTTGTTCACGAAGTGGAGGAGAGTGCACGGAACGTCGGCGGCGCCCTGCGAAAACATGTAGGGCGTCAGGGATGCCTAGTCAAAGGCAAGGAGATGAAGTCCTCGGCCGAGAGAGGCTCAATTAGTTACCGTGATGATGGCGTCGAGCTCGGCTAATGTCGACGCACCGCCAACGGCGGGCGTGCAGTTGACAGAGGGGCCGCTTGCTGAAGAGGTGCCGGCCGGCGTACACCCGGGTGCATTAAGCTCCCGTGCCGGCGTCGGAGACACCAATGCCGCCTCCGCCGGAGGCACCAATGGCCCCGCCATCGCATTATGCGAGTTGCTGGCCGTGAAGCTAGGAATCGGGGGCGGCCCCTGTTGGCCGCCCGCAATCCACGCACTCAACCCCGAGATCAAGGTAGGCACAAGGGCGGTGATCGTCGCTCCGAGTCGTTGTTCCACTTGCTCTTGGACAATCTCCGGAATCCGCGCCACCTGTGCCTTGAGTTCTTGAACCTCTCACGCCTGGCTTTCCGAGCTGGTCTTTTTCTCCTTCCGCACACCAGCGGTATAGTATGACCCCCATTTTGTCGACAAGCCTTTGCCGGCCACACGACCAGCTGACGTCGGCTTACTGAGCTTATCCTTGTTCTTCATTACATTCAACCCCCTATTTAGAGTGGTGTCCCAAGGGTTTCTCTTAGTCGACCCCGCGCTACTGCTTTCAGTCGCCTGCGGAAGGAATGTGAACCATTTAGAAATTCGGCTTCATTAATTAGAATGCAACCATATGGAGCTAATTACGCGGGGGTGTATTCCTTACCAGAACAAGCTCAAGCTGCCTGGTCTTCGGATCCGTGGTAAGCTCCTTTGTTTTCGGGTCCTTCTTGTACCGGGCCCTGACAAAGTTCCTGGTCTGCTTGTCACCGTATTTATCGAAGAGGGGCGGTAGGCCTTGCTCGGCACGGTCCGCCTCCTCCTTGTCCCATATAGGCTCTGCCACTCTGTAACCGCCGGGACCGAGTGTGTGTTCCCCTATGTTCAGCTCCCGCATTTGTTTCCCCCACTCACTTGATTGGGAGCTTGCGGTGCTCGAGCAATTGATCTTGAAGTCGTTGTAGTCATCTTCGGTGATCGAAGGATTTTTCTCCTTGATCTTCTGATAACTCTCACCTTTCTCGATCATTCTCTTCACATTGCTTTTCCAAGTAGACAGGGCCTTGCTCATCTTCGTGAGGGCAGCATTGTTCACTTTATTCCCTTTGAGGCTTGTGTTTTCAAATTCAGAGGAGGTTGCGCAAATTCCCTCGGTCAGGATGCCTCAGGTTCTCGGTGTTGATCGAGACGGTGCTCCGGACAATGCACCCGAGCTGAAGCGAGTACCCCTTGACTATTCGTTCGGGCGCCGTTGGATTCCCGTTGGAGTCCACTTCAGTAACTTCCTCCTTGAGGGTGCGGAGCACGATCGGGCGCCGGTCCTTTCGTTGCCTCTTCGGTTGGCTGCCATCTGTGTGTGCGCCGCCATCATCAGTGGTGGCATCCTCGGCGGCACCATCAGTGGTGGCATCAGTGTGGTCATCCTCGGCGGCACCATCCGTGGTCTCAGGATCGATGGGGAAGGCGGCGGCCTCATACAAGTGAGGTTGTTCCTCCATCTCCTGGGACAGCTCCCAGAATGCCTTGCCGCCCGAACCCCCGGCCTCATCGTTGTGGACCATGTTTCTCTCTAAATAGAAACAAAGTTTGGTCAAAAAGTTGGTTATTGTCAAGGAACAAGATCATGGTCTCATCATTTAGGGTTTGTCGACACCGAGGCATCCTAAAATCTAAGCTTTTATCATTGAGGGTTTTTCGACGCCAAGGCACCCTAAAAGCCTAACCTTTCATCATTTTGGTTTTTATCGACACCGAGGCACCCTAAAAGCCATGCATTAGTCACAAGTACGCCGGGGCACTTGATCCTACTTAATTAACTACTAAGATACCCCGGCCCATGCATTAGTCACAAGTACCCCATATGTCCTATTTTTAGCAAAGTCATGCTAAAATTCACGGAAAATTTCAGCATGACCTTTGCTGAAAATAGGACATATGGAGTACCCGAATTTGCCGGAACGGAAGTTAATCGACATTCCGGCAAACTCAAGGGCCTCTCGGGGTACCTGCAAAATCATTATCCCAGGTGGACATGGATGCAATGTCACATGTCACATGGATCCCACACCCACAGGAGCTGGTGAAGCTTCATGTGTATTTCATGAAAACCAGCCTGACTAAAGAGCTTTATGTAGAAGACAAATCACTCCACCAGCTCACACAGGATCATCCCTCTAAGCAATTACTCAAAATGGGCACTAGCAGCAAAATGAACATTTTACAATCTAAACTTTATTTATCATGGTTGGTTCTGTTCCATAATTATATCAGCCCAGAGTGTCTTATTAGATATCAGACTGAATTGTAATGCACCCATTCTAAAACTTTAAGTGAAAATAACCCTTGGTGTTTGATATGCATAACAATGAAAGATGTTGGTTCACATCTTTTACTGATAGTTTGGTGGTTTTATTTTTCTAGCCTACCGTCAATCACTTGGTAGCCATGACAGAGAAACCGCGGGGCAAATAGTGTGAGTAGCTAATAAGGGCTCAAAAAAAGACTTTAATATGTCTGATGATCCAATGGATTGGTATCTATCATCTGCTACCAACATGTATTTTTTTTGAGAGAGATGGACTACCAACGTGTATTATGCTATTTAATTAAAGCTCATGCCATGCTTATCTTACATCAGATTTATTTATTCTAAGCTATAATTATTTGCCAGTTGCTTGGCAGTACGTACTAGACATTGTGGCATCATGCATGCTGCGTGAGGTGAGGTGAGAGCTCAACTACCATGGGCATCAAACATAAAATTTTGACTGGAGTAACAGAGGCATAAAAGTAGAAATTACAGGTTTCTGAATTTGAACTTTTTTAGTTAACAGACTAACCCAAGCACCTTTTCTGGCATTATATTCAACATATATGAGATGAAACAAATCGTACGACGCATAACTAGTCTGATGGGATGCTAAAAAACATACATCTGATTCCTAGCAGTCAGATCGATTATTTTGCTTCTAAGGTCAGAGGATCATGCTGATTAAGGTTCTGTTTTTATACTGCAAGTTCCAGGTAATTAGAGTATGTGGCACTGTCTTGTGTTGACTAACTCATAAATGATATTATCATCTTTACTCACCGTTATGTGTATCATGGCTGAAATTCCACCGTTATAATACATGCCTGCTTGGCTAATTAGCAAGTAAGTAACTCTTACATTATCAAAGCTTGCCAGTTTCTGAAATCAATTACTGACAGGGAATAGCATAGGCACACAGCAAACCTATAACTTAATGATGGTTATTAGGGAAGACAGGAAATGAGGATGGACAGAACCATATGTTTGGGAAATGCAAATAGAAGTAGTGCTATGAGAGTAATTTTTTTTCAATTTTCATTGATGTTTCAAATTAGATCAGTGCACATGTGGCTGCAATTTCTATTGGTCATCCAAGATGGGTGTTCATAGTAAAGTACTATATATTGGCACTAACATAACCAAGGATTGCTTTTAAAAAAAACATGACCAAGAATCACCTTCCACGTGGCTTCTTCTCTTTAGCCTGGCTTCCTTCTACAAAGTGGGCAAATACTTCTGTCTGCTGCAGTAGGTACTTCAGTCGCCCTTTCCCTTCTTGTTCTGTGATCAAAACCACGATGAGAATGCAATACACACCAAAGAATATCTTATACAAGAATTGCAGAAATTAAACAAGGTCAGACCCACACTATCTATTCTTTCTTCATGGAAGAATATCATATACAAGCACGAATTTTGTTCACATTTATATAGCAACAAATATTTATACACTCATATAGCAGCACTAATCTTGTTCATACACTAAAAAAAGTTAGCAAGCAGTTACTGTCACACACCTATACGCACACACGCGTCAGTATACATGTTGTCCGAAATCTGCAATTGTAACTGAACGCATTGCACTGTAAACTTGCAGTTGTCTTGTTTCAAAAAAAAACTTGCAGTTGTGCAGACCTGTTGCCGAGGATCCGGTGGAGCGCGACGATGTGGTCCTCCTCCTGCTGCGAGAAGTAGCCGCGCTTGAGGTCGGGGCGGAGGTAGTAGATCCACCAAGGCAGCAGCTCTTGCCGCAGCGGTTCAGCCCGGCGAGTCTGGGGAGTAAGCTCCAGCAGCCGACGCCGTGGCGGTTGATGCGCAGTCGACGACGAGGGCGGCGGGGCAGCGGCGTCGGGAGAGGAGAGGGCGGCGTCGCGGGAGGCGGGGCGACGGACGGTGTCGGGACGGTGCGACGGCGGCGAGGCTTTCTGGGCTCTGGGGGAGAGGAGAGGGCGAGGGAGGGAGAGGGCGAGGGCAAGGGAAGGCGGGGACAGGGCGAGGGAGAGGGAAGGCGAGGAGAGGGCGAGGGCGAGGGCGAGCAGTGGGTCAGGGCAGCGGCGGCGGCGGCGGTGGATCGAGGAAGAGGGAACTGGTGAGGGGGAGAGGGAAGGGGGGATCGGGCGAAGGGGGAGAGGGAAGGGGGGATCGGGCACAATACTAATGGCGCACCACCCCTAGGTGCGCCATAAGTACATCCATACTAATGGCGCACCTCACCGTGGTGCGCCATTAGTTTTTTTATTTATTTCAACTCGAGCCAACAGGTTATGTACCACCAGAACTGATCCACATCAAGTCCCCTCTACTAGCTCGACTGGTCAGCAGCCAGTTCTCACACTAGGAGGTCCTGGGTTTGACTCCCAGGCTCCACAAATTTTTTTTAGCATTTAAAAAGTTGTTTGATACTTATTTGTGTTTAAATATGTTCAAACTTGTTTAAATAATAACAATAATATTTTTTTATAAGACAGTAGCATTTAAAAAGCTGTTTGATACTTATTTTTTTATAAGACGGTGCGTGGGGTGCGGGGGGTCGGCGGCGGCGGTTGAGTAGGGGAATCGAGGGTGCGGGGGGTCGGCGGCGGCGGCCGGTGGACTGGGGGGTGCTCGGCGGCGAGGGGGACCGGATCTGGCGAGGTGGGATAGCGATCGAGATGGAGGGGGATCGAGATCGAGTGTCCATGAAATTTGAAAATATTCATGATAGTTCAAAAAGTACCCATGAAATACAATCGAGAAATGAAGGCTACGATTTAAATACAATCGATCTTAGCTAGCTATCTGTTCACAATCTTCTTGCCCTTCTTTTTCGCAAATGGAGTTCTTCTGTGGAACGGATGTCCTTTAGGTAGGGTGGTCCTGCTTCTTCTTGTGGTGTATGCTGCTACTTCATCATCGTCGTCATGTTCGATCCTCGGGTCGCCGTACTTGTCGAAGTCTTGCTCATTCGCTACTCCATCCATTCCGATGATCTTCCTTTTGCCTCTCCTCACGACAACACGACTGGCCTTTGGCGGGTCGGTAATGAAGAAGCATTGGTCCACTTGGGAAGCCAGTACCCATGGCTCATTTTTCGCGGTGACGTTTGCGCCCGCGGTCTTGGATTTGGCTTCGGGTATAACCATGGTGGTGAAATACCGGTCTTCTTTTATGATGTTCTTGGCCCATCTGACACGGAACATCGGGACCTTCTCTCCAGCGTAGCTCAGCTCCCAGATCTCCTCGATCCTTCCGTAGTATCTATCCTTGTCGTTACCGGTGTAGGATTCCATCGTTACACCAGAGTTCTGATAACCATCGCTCTTCATGTCCTTGGCCTCGGTGTAGAATGTGTAGCCGTTGATATCGTACGCCTCATAGGTCATCAGGTTGTGCTCGGCGCCCTGTGACAAGGCGAATATGAGTTGTTCTTCCGCAGAAGAATCCTCATGTAAAGGGTACGACAGAAGCTTCTTCTTGAACCAACGCGTGAAACATGAGTTGTGCTCTTTGAGTATATCTCCGTCCATCCTCTGTTGGCCTCGGTCATTGTACGTCTTCTTAATAAAGGTTTTGTGCTCTACCACCCAAGGATCGACCACGTCTATGTGTTGTAGTGCGACTAGGTTTGCTCTTTCAAAGTCGGCGAGTCGACCCTCGAAGTCGACATGCATTTCGCGGCGACCCTCACGGTGACCCCATCCAGCGAGCCTGCCGAGGTGCCTGTTGACGGGCAGACCAACGGGGTTCTCGATGCCTAGATAATTCGTGCAGTAGGAGATGCACTCTTCGGTCAGAAAGCCCCTGGCTATGCTTCCCTCTGGACGTTACATGTTGCGAACGTATCCTTTGATGACACCATTCATCCTTTCGAACGGCATCATGCTGTGCAGGAACGTCGGCCCGAGTTGGATGATATCCTCCACTATATGGACCAGCAGATGCACCATAACGTCGAAGAATGCGGGCGGGAAGTACATCTCAAGCTCGCATAATATCACCACGATCTCTTCCTGTAGCCTTCTGAGTTGCCTCACGCCAATCGACTTCCGAGAGATGACGTCGAAGAAGTTGCATAGGCCAAATAGCGTTTCACGGACGTGCGCATCCATGATCCCACGGATTGCAACTGGAAGTATCTGCATCATCAGCACGTGATAGTCGTGAGACTTCATCTCGCTGAACTTCTGCTTCACTGGGTCTAGGTATCTGCTTATCTTCCCCGCGTAACCGTAAGGAAGTTTTACTCCTAGGAGGCAGGTGAAAAACTGCTCGATCTCCTCCTGACTTAGAGTGAAGCACGTGGGAGGGTAGTCATTTCCGGTCTTCTTGGCCTTTTTGCCTTTGCGACGACTTTCTGTGTCCTGCTTCGCCTCATCATCATCATCATCATCATCATCATCATCATCATCATCATCATATATAGCGTGAAGCTCCTGCCTGATGCCCATTGATTACAAGTCTGCCCTTGCTTTCGGCCCATCTTTGGTCCTCTCTGGCATGTTGAGCAGGGTACCAAGCAGACTCTCGCACACGTTCTTCGTGATATGCATGACATCAAGGCTGTGAGGCACACGGTGGATCTTCCAGTACGGCAAGTCCCAGAAAACAGACCTCGTTTTCCATACCTTCAGCAGCGGCTCTGGCGCCTTTTGCTTCTTTCCCGGCAGTGGGCAGTCTTTCCAATTTTTTAACAGCTTGTCTATTTCCTCGCCGCTCCTCGTACACGGGCGTTTTCGGGGTTCGGTTTCACCATCGAACAGATCCTTGCGTTTCCTCCACGGGTCATCGTCGCGAAGCCACCTTCGATGTCCCATGAACACAGTTTTCGAAGACCCGGGATCTCTATCTAGCTGGCGATACGTTGTGTCATCCATGCACCTTACGCATCCAGAAAATCCGTGGACTACCTGCCCCGCAAGATATCCGTAACTGAGATAATCGTGCACCGTCGTGAGCAGTGCGGCTCTCATAAGGAAATATTCTTTCTCTGCGGCGTCCCACGTATTGGCTGGCATTTTCCACAGCGTGTCAATCTCCTCTTTCAGCAGCCCCAGATACAGATTGATGTCGTTCCCTGGTTGTTTCGGCCCTTCAATTAGCATACTCATGTGAATGTACTTCCTCTTCATGCACAACCAGGGGGGAAGGTTGTACATCCACACGAACACAGGCCAGGTGCTATGTGTGCTTCTCTGGCTGCCAAACGGATTGACTCCATCGGTGCTCGCGCCCAGCACGATGTTCCTTCTATCGTTCCCAAATTCTGGGTATTCGAAGTTCAACGCTTGCCACTGGCTCGCATCCTTAGGGTGACTCAGCATCTTGTCTTTTTTATCTATCTCCGGATCATTTGCGTCATCTTCTCGCTTCTTCTCCTCCCTATCCGCGTGCCAACGCAGGAGCTTTGCTACCTTAGGGTCCGCGAAATACCGCTGCAGACGAGGAGTGATCGGAAAGTACCACACCACTTTTCGAGGAGCTTTCTTCCTCTTCTTGTATCGAGTGACACCGCACACCAGACATATGGTAGACTCCGCGTGCTCGTCCCGATAAATGATGCAATTGTTCATGCACACATGGTATTTCACGTGCGGTAAATCCAGAGGACACACGATTTTCTTCACCTCCTCCAAACTGGTCGGGCACTTGTTCCCCTTGGGAAGACGTTCGTGCCAGAATGACATGTTCTCGTCGAAGCATGCGTCGGTCATTTTGTGTTTTACCTTCATCTCCAGAGCCATGAGCGTTACTTTCAGGCGGGTATCCTCGGGCCTGCATCCTTCATACAATGGAGTAACCGCGTCTAACTCAAGTTGATCCATCTTGGCTTTCTCTCGGGCGGCAGCTCTTGCGTTATCCGTCTGCTTGAGAAGCAGCTCTTGAATATGAGGGTCCTGCACCCAGCCCATCGATGGTCCAGCTTCGTCTGCTCCGCCAGCATCATCATCATGTCCTACATCTTCTTCTACATGATGACTGTGTACAGCATCACCGTCGTGATCATCTCCTGGGGATTCTTCGTCTTCTCGCCCGCCCGAGCAGCGGTGGTTATCTTGCTGCCCTTCCTCATTTCTTGCCTGGCCCCCATGGACGACTTCGTAGTCATCTTCATCACCTTGCCACCGATAGCCATCCATGAAACCACGCAAGAGCAGGTGGTCCCGCACCTGCCCGGAATCCGGGTCCTCAATAAGGCTATTCAGCTTGCATCTTCGACACGGACATCTTATCTCCGTCTCGTTCTTTTGAAGCATCTCGGCCTTCACGGACCTCAAAAACCTATTCACGATGCCTTCGGTCATCGTGCGGACCATGGTCGCCTGCGGGGTAGAGCAAAACGATATTTTAGAACCAAGAAAAAATTTGGCATGACTTTCCCTAAAAATAGGACCAAAAAGAATGCTTAATGCCAAAATTCTCGCCGAAACGGAAATGAATCAACATTCCGGCAAAATATTGGCAACTATCGCATTTCAAATACCGGTACACCTCCAAACACAAACACATATGCAAAACCACAAACATATGCAACACCACGAATATACATAGATCTAGCTAGGCCATAAAAAGTGCATGTGCACATTGTTGTAGGGAGAACAACATAAATATAGCTTCCGCCCTTACTTACCTAGCAAAATAAGGTAACTTAACCACTTAATTTGAATGAATCTATGGTGGAAATGAGGTGAAAAAGAGGAGGCACCCGAGACAAGGAGGAGGCGGTGGAGAGAATGAAGTGGGGAGAAAGTGAGTGTGGGAGGAGAGGCTGTCCAAAATATCTTGTTGCTGCACACTTACTAATGGCGCACCAGCAACAAATGCGCCATTAGTATTCCAGGTTACTAATGGCGCACCCCCTGGTGATGCGCCATTCGTAGTTTTGCAAAAAAAACACACTAATGGCTCACTCTGCCACGGTGCGCCATTACTAGTTTGAACTAGTAATGGCGCACCGCGTGCGAGTGCGCCATTAGTACTTTTGCAAAAAAAGGAATAAAAACAATAATAAAAAAAATAACATTAGTGGCGCACCTGCTGGCTGGTGCGCCATTACTAGTTACAACTACTAATGGCGCACCACCAGTGGATGCGCCATTAGTATGTTTGGACAGGCGCACTAGTTCAAAAAAAAAATTGGTACTAATGGCGCACCGTGGGCAAGGTGCGCCATTAGTAGTTTCAACACTAATGGCGCATCAGAAGGTGGTGCGCCATTAGTATATATATTAATGGCGCACCACATGTCTGGTGCGTCATTAGTGTCAATTCCATCTATAGCCCTTTTCCTAGTAGTGAATCCTCTCTAAACCCTTTGGGAGGAGGTTGAACCGAACAAGGCCTAAAGGAGAAAGTGGTAGTAAGTAGTCATCGGGTGCCGTCCTTGATTCATTGGATACCCCTCCTCTTGGCCAATGGCTTAAGTTCTAGTTGGGGTAGAGGTGGTCGCATTCACCCACTCGGGCCCTTGGTACTTGGGGTTTGCCCTATATGTGCGACGGGGCCGTCATGCACCGATGCTCAAGTCACACCGGGAGATGGGCCGACATGTCAAGGGTGCTGAGAAGTTTGATGACGTATGCGAAAGTACATTTGTTTCTTACTATCAGGTAGCTGTGGGTAGTGGGCATGCACTCATCTTGAGCAGTTTGGCAATGCGGTTTACTATGCAGCTGCACGGCTAACCAGATATGAGTAAGCGTGCAATGACCTACAAGTACTGCAATCAGTTTTCTTTCTGCATAACACGTGGAGCAACTTCATAAGGGTCGGGAAAAACAAACATGAGCTCAGTTCAAAAGAATAGGGCAACCCATGATCAATAGAACATCCGAGTTCGTTACAAAATGTGTCTTGCTTCATCACACCGTGCTAAAGTCGGTGTTTAAGAATCGTTTTTTTTCTTCAGGAAAAGGCATTCCCACCATCTTTTATTTATTTATTTATTTTTGAGGAAAAGGCATTCCCAGCATCCCAAAGAAAACAAAATTGCAATGAAACCCGGCCCTGGTTAAATCTGAAGCTATTTATGCACTTGCAAATAACAGCAGGTCTAGTGCGATTTGACATTCAGTAGTACCCTTCTAAATATCAAGTTCAGAACGTCAAAAACTCAGCATAAACGCAGATATGCAGACATAACGTTGAAAACTCCATGCTGGACACAACATGGACGGTAATCAAACCCACCAGCAGATGTGCCCGCACTAAATTGCAAACAGGATGAATCGACAAGCGAGCCCAGCGCATTGTAAGTACTGATTTATGTAAGTAACCCAGTGTGCCTTCAATCTTCATGCCAGAATGTTTATTAGCAGAGAACGACAATAGGAAATTTACAGTGTGGTCATCAGCAGCCCGTTTCTTCATCTCCAACGACCAAAACGAAACCTGCCATCAGCAGCCCGTTTCTTCATCTCCAACGACCAAAACGAAACCTTCGGAGCAAGTAATAACATCATCAGTTAAAGAAACTTTGTAGCTTTCATTCAGGGAAAGCTGGTGAAGGTATTCTCATAATTTTTGTATGACCTAAAAAGGCACTCTTCAAGTATTGTGACAATTTTTAGTTCACTAGGTATGAGAAGGAATATGAAGTGACAATCCTGTAGTTCTGCATATATAAAGGAAAGCTGGAGGTGTTCTCATAATTTTTGTATGACCTAAACAATAATCATTAGCTTCACAATGGTGGAAATTGTGCCAAAAGTTCCAAAGAACATTATCAGACAGAACCAACATCTCAAACAGAGAATGATGATAGGTAGCTTGTATTGTGGTTGGTACCATTTCAACTTCAAATATGAAATGTATTTGGCAACACAAGTCTGAGTAGAGGCTGAAAGAAAAGTGGGCATACAAGGGGCTCATGGAGTAGGAACATCTAGATAGCTCATAGGCATACTTAAAAAAATGTACCAGCTAGCTAGTCACTAACAAATTGAATTTGATTAAATTCATGCAGTACAAGCCTCAAGAAAGGGACCGTGCATCATTTAATACTTCCTTTGACCCAAAATAACTGCATTGTTTTTACTCTGCACAGCATCAAGGAGTACCTTCACCACTACTTTGATAATAATACACTAGTACAAATATAACATGTTAGGGATGGAAACATTTTTTATCATGAATCTAGTCATGCCATTTTGATCGTGAGTCTAATATGAAGTATTAAAGGTACATGGTGGTCCAAACTGAGGAAACTAGACTGCACACAAAGCATAGCTGCATAAAGTTTGTACCAGCTAAATTATATTAGTGGTTAATGATCAGTTACATATATATGCAAGTTTGGTGGACAACAAAACACGCCGAGAAAATGATTAACCAAATAGCCTAGAACTGGAATGATCATCCATAAAGCTACAACTGCAAGCAAAACGATATATAGATGTGTAAGATTCAACAAGAGATTTAAAAATGGCACTCTTCAAGTACTGTGACAATCGTTAGATCACTAGGTATGAGGAGGAATGTGAAATGACAATCCTATAGTTCCACATAAATAAAGGAAATTTGAAAACAAATGCTCGGGTATTGTTAGTTCTCAATTACTCCCTCTATAAAGAAATATAAGATCATTTATATCACTAAAATAGTGATCTAGATGATCTTAAATTTCTTTACACAGAGAGTACTTGTTTAGACGGGACATCATGCAAATCACACTTGGATTTGACAGAGCTATATCCACTGTAAAATAAATAAATTTAAAGATGAATAGGTGATGCAACAATGAGGAAAACTATACAAGTAAAATGGAAATATATTCCTGAAGCACAATAAAGGATTAGTAGTTCTTTTCCTACTACCTAGCATGGCAATATTGTCATCTCTGAGCAGGCACGAACATATGCATTGGTCATAGGAGGGGCTGGAGGGAGAAGAGTCCACACCACAAGAAGAAACTTGGGGAATACTACAGACTAAGGAGGAGGTAAACCAAAAGGAAAGACAGTGGATGCAAGGAAGGGCAAACAAAAGAGCACATCCAATGGATAGGGCGCATAACATCAGTAGATAAAACTAGTAAAATGGTACTAGTGATGAAAGCAGTTTTTAAGATGCGATGTTGATTTTCGATATAAAGTATACAGGTCCAGGTGGCGAAAACTGTAGTAACTAGACTGCACACAAAGCATAGTTACAGACAGGTTGGAGTTTGGACCAGAGGAATTATGTGTGGTCAATTATATCTATTTTAGCATGATGCAAATTTAGCAGACAACAAGTGACATCCTAGAAATTGTTTAACCAAACAGCTTAACCCTAGAATAATTGGGGAATAAAAACAAACTACAATAACTGCAAGCAAAAAGATAGACAACATTACAAGATTCAATGAAGCTGTACTCTTCAACTATTGTGGCAAACTGACAATCATTAGTTCACTAGGTATCACAAATATCCAACATAATAAGCAATGTGAAATGTCATAGCTATAAGACTATAAAATAAAGTAGGTTTGAAAACCAAATGGTCAGGAATTGTTATGATCATTGATCAATTACTTGCATAGACGGGACCAACATGCAAGTTACACTATGATTTTATAGTCTTAAGCACATAATAAAATTGAAGGAAAGTAACAAGTAAATGTTAAACAGAAATATGTCATCGAAGCACAGTAAAGTGTAAGCAGTTCATTTGCTACCACATAGCATGATGGCACTCTCATCTCTGAGGAGGCACGAGCATATGCACAAATATAGAATGGGGAAGGCTCTTACTTAACCAAACCACAAATCATTGGATGAGCAATATGGAGAATAACCCACACTACCAGAAGGAACTGGGGGAGTACTGAGCAGGTAAACTGAAAGCAAGGCACCTGAAACGAGAAGGCAAGCAAAAAAAGCACATCCAAAGCATAAGACATGGACTGAGCTGCACTGACTTAACTGCATGCAGAGATGTGCTGGGGAAGGGATGAGGAAGCAGGGCCTAGAAAAAAGAGATGAGGAAGAGAACAGAGATGTGCTGGGGAAGGGATGAGGAAGCAGGGCCTAGAAAAAAGATTTAAGATGCGGCCTACCATCAAAGCATAAGACGTGCCCATGTCGGCAACAGCTAAGAAATTTGGTACTTGAGAAATGGCAGTAAAAAGATGGCAATACATTTCTTGAAGGAACATATCCAAACCTCAACATACATGCAGAGACCTGCTCAACCAAGGAAATCATCTATCTAACGGACCATCCTCTTAAGCATGCTGTGGAGATCAGCAACATCTGGCCGACCGCCATTACCTGTTTTTGCAAGCATCAGAAGTCAAACAACCAAAATGACATACCAACAAAAAGCGAAATAGATACGAGGAGGCATCTACAAGATATTTACAAAAACTCATAGTTCCTGTTTTGATACAACACTAGTGGTAGACAGGGAAAAAATAAACCACACCTACCTTCAAATTTAAAGAATGGTCCGACAGAAGTATATACTGATGAATATCATAAAAATGAAAAACAAGCACCCAGACTATTTAGCTGGTCAGAAGAGACAAGTTATCCAGAATTATTAAGCTTGTTCCATGCCATATCGGGAAAAAAATTATAATCAGACCAATCCTAGCAAAAACAAGCGATCACTATTTAGTTTTAGATCTTAAAATAAACTTAGCCTGAAAATGAAATGAACTCAATTTATTTGTTTTCCCAGGTACAGTTGGAGAGCAACGTACTATCCTAAAAGTGATACAATGAACAATTACTCGTAAGTTTTAAATAAACTGAAAGGAAGTTTGCTAGTGCTGTACGAACCAGATAGTTCAGGGAGGACACTTACCTGTAGTGTAGACACTTTCGAAGGGATGATAACGAGAGCCTCTGCACTGAAATCGCCTGACCTCCAATGACTCAAGTTCGACCGTGTAGTAGTAGATAGATGTAGACAGGAGCGCCACATGATTGTACTCGGCAAAAGCATTGATGGATATCTGCCCCGCATAGTTCTGTGGATCCGGGGAGAGGAGATGACGCAGGTTGATAGTTCTTCCCAGCACCCATGACGTAACACCATTGTTCTGTGGATCCAGGGAGAGAAAATGGCGCAACTTGATGGGTCTTCCCAGAACCCATGACGTACCACTATTGTGCTCACGCTTCCTCTTCCAGATGTGTACATTGGAGTCTGACACAGTGAGTAAACCAAGTCCAACACCTCTTTCTTTGATCAGGGAAATATCATGGTCTTTGGGGTGGTGCAGGTTTGCTGGCACACGTTCTACAGTTAGGCTCTGCCTCTCCACATCAAACTCAAGGATGCTACTTGCACAAAGAACGCCGCTGAAGGCCTCACTAAAGCTCGTCGGCACATCAAAGAGAAGCCAATAAAGAGATTTTTCAACAAGCGGGGCATTCATCCTGGAGAACTTCATGGCAGGAGGGCCGCCGATGGAAGCCTTGGGAGGAAGAAACGCAGAGGCGAGATCACCCCACTTGCTGGTCTCCGACGAGTAGACGCAGGCGATTGCTCGTGGACCCTCAACATCCGCCAGAACAATCTTGAAATGGTCATCATCTCTCGCATCTCGAAGCACCTCTCCGTTGACCTGTGCTGACAGACTCTGTGCTGGAGGGGGGTCGATCAAGTGGCGGACGCCGGTGACGGGGTCCCACACCTGGAGCTGGCACTCCTTGACGAGGAAGATGAGTAGGAGGCCATGGCGGCAGCTGAGGATCTGGTGGTTGTGGGAGAAGCGATTGGTTTCGACGAGAGCGGGGACGCCGGGGCGCACAAGAGGCAGGAAGCCGATGAGGCAGCGCATCCAATCCGTGACGAAGAAACCGAGGAGGGGAGGGTTGGGGCGGTGGTGGAGGCGGAAGCGGACGAGGAAGTCCGGGTCGGAGATGAGGTGGCGCCAGCGCTTGCAGACGGCGGAGGCGCGGGGGAGAGACGACGGCAACGGAGAGAGGCGGAGGAGGATCTCAGTCTCGTGCGGGGAAGGGGATGGGGAAATTGTGTGGACTGGGCTTTGAAGTCTCAGCCAAAGCCACGATGTAGAAAGTGAAACTGAAGCCCAGGACGCGAAATGGATCGGCCCGTGTAACTGGTAGTTTTTTTTTTCCTTTTGAAGGAATGTACGGGAGAGCTCAGACACTCAAATGCTCTGATTTTTTTAATTATTTTTTTTTTGCGAAAAGGAACCCAGATTTATAGATTGCTAGTGATACAACAAACCCCAACAAAGAAAGCAAATACACCCGAGTCCCTGGGGAGCCAATCAAACTCACACACCGCCGCAAGTTGAGGGCGCGCCGCCGCTCCCTCCCATAGCCAGCGTGATCTTGGAATCCGCGGACAGACTTTTTGCGAACGGGAAGTTTCAATCTTAGGCCCTTCCAGACCAACGCGTTGGAGATGTGGCAGACCGCAAGCATCATCAGCAACACCCTATATTCACCATCACTATGGAGAAGAGGAAGATGGATCTTGATCCACTCCAGCACAATGCACAAACAAAGCCAACAACTCCTCGCCTCCAACCCCAAGATCGACAATGAAGAAAGAGAAGCCCCGGCAGACCAATCCACCCAAAAACATCGATGTATCTGGCGCAGCTCACGCCCCCACAGCCGAAGAAGTAGCCGAAGGAAAGTTTATTCATCCCCATCGAACCGGCAGCTGTACCGAGAAGAGAAGCCTCATTGGACACCCAGATGGAACAGGGGACAAAAACTACTTCGCCGCAGCCGCCACGCCCAAAGGACGAACCGCCAGACGAGAAAACCATAACTACAACACCTACCTACGGATGAACACAAGTCCAGCTGGTAGATCGGGACGTACCCCACTTTGCTCCGACACCGGCGAGGACACCGAAGGAGGTAGGAGGCGCTGATCCGCCGGCGGAACACGGCTCCGCAATGGTTTCACTCAAAAAATTACCCTAAATTTGACACGGACATCACGCGCTCGGTCTTCTTTCTTAAAAAAATGATTTTTTGAATTTATTTAGTACTCCCTCTGTAAAGAAATATAAGAGCATTTAGATCACTAAAGTAATGATCTAAACGCTCTTATATTTCTTTATGGAGGGAGTACATTATAATGATTTTTTTCTTCTTTACTCCCGGGCTCATCTGAGCCTGGGAGCCAAAACACCCCTCTCGAGCTCCTCTACCCAGTGTGTATTAGATTCCTTGAGGGACCGCACTAGTCAGGGTTTAATGCCGCTCATGATTAGACCATTTGCTTGCTCGACTTGACCGTTAGTTTGAGGGTGATAGACTGAAGCATAGTCGAGCTTGATGCCCATGTTTTTGCACCAGAGTTTGACCTCGTCGGCCGTGAAGTTTGTGCCATTATCAGTATGATGCTATGGGGGACGCCGTAACGGTGTACTACCCCTGATATGAAGTCTATCACCTGTCCGGATTCGGCCGTCTTAACAGGCTTTGCCTCTATCCATTTGGTGAATTTATCCACCATGACCAATAGGTATTTTTGCTTGTGGGTTCTTCTTTTAAGGGGTCCAACCATATCAAGCCCCCAGACCGCAAACGGCCAGGTGATGGGTATATTTTTGAGGGCGGTAGGTGGCATGTGGCTTTGATTAGCAAAGAGCTGGCATCTGACGCATCATTGGACCATGTCCTGAGCATCTGCCCAGGCCGTCGGCCAATAAAATCCTGTACGG
Source organism: Triticum dicoccoides (assembly GCF_002162155.2). Taxonomy (NCBI): domain Eukaryota; kingdom Viridiplantae; phylum Streptophyta; class Magnoliopsida; order Poales; family Poaceae; genus Triticum; species Triticum dicoccoides. Next base: position 54,728,611 of record NC_041391.1, read on the forward strand.
AAGGCCTTGCCTACAAGGGCCCGGGCTGCGGCGTGGTGCCCGCCGAGTCCGGCATGAATTTCAGCTAGAAGATTCCGCCCTTACTCTTTGGAGATACACCTTTGAAGGACTCCGGTTGTGCTTTTCTTGTAAAGCTCTCCCTCATGGACCTTATATGCTTTAGATCGCCGCACTATGCAACGAGTCTCGTTTTGGTCCTGGGAAGTTCATACCTAGTTATCTAGGCTAGGCATGGTTCTGTCCACGGGGCAATGACTACCATTATTGTGTGGGCTGACGGTGTTATTTCGTTGGCAGAGCCACCAACTATGTCAGAATGTTCGGTGTGGGGTAGTGTGGTTGGGTCCGGGATGTTATTTCCGGACTCTTCCTCCCATAATACGGATGGCTTGAAAAGCCTCTCTAGGAAGATGTTGGGAGGGATGGCATCGCGCTTTGCGCCAATGCGTGCCAACACGTCTGCTGCCTGGTTGTTCTCCCGGGCTATATGGTAAAATTCGAGCCCCTCCAACCGAGCTGACATTTTTAGGACGGCGTTGTGATAAGCTGCCATTTTTGGATCCTTGGCATCAAAGTCTCCATTTATTTGGGATATCGCGAGGTTTGAATCCCCGCGGACCTCTAGGCGCTGAATGCCCATGGAGACTGCCATTCGGAGACCATGTAGAAGGGCCTCGTATTCAGCTGCGTTGTTGGAGTCTGTGTACATTATCTGAAGTACGTATTGGACTGTATCTCCAGTTGGGGACGTCAGAACGACGCCGGCCCTCAGGCCAACCAACATTTTGGAGCCATCGAAGTGCATGATCCAGTTGGAATATGCGGCGTACTCTTTAGGAGTTCGGCTTCAGTCCATTCGGCGATGAAGTAGGCCAAAACCTGCGACTTAATAGCTCGCCGTGGCTTGTAAGTTATGTCAAACGAGAGGAGCTCGATGGCCCATTTGGGAATCCGGCCCATTGCATCGCGGTTGTTTATAATGTCATTAAGAGGTACTTCGGAGGCTACTGTTATCGAACACTCTTGGAAGTAGTGTCGCAGCTTCCGGGATGCCATGAACACTGCATATGCTATCTTTTCATAATGCGGGTACCGTGACATGCATGGAGTTAGGACAGTGGACATGTAGTAAACTGGTTTTTGGAGAGGGAACTTGTGTCCATCCGTTTCTCGTTCGACAACGAGCACCGCGCTTACAACTTGATGGGTTGCCGCGATGTATAATAGCATTGGTTCGTCCGTGTTGGGTGCGACCAGGACCGGATTTGTTGCCAATATGGCTTTGATTTCTTCGAGTCCGGCCGTGGCGGCATCCGTCCACTCGAAGTATTCGGTGCGCCACAAGAGGCGATAAAGGGGTAATGCCTTTTCTCCTAAGCGGGAGATAAAGCGGCTTAGAGCCGCCACGCATCCAGTCAATTTTTGTATTTGTTTGAGGTCTTTTGGGATATCCAATTGTGACAGAGCTCGGATCTTGGATGGGTTTGCTTCAATTCCTCTACCGGATACGATGAAGCCCAAGAGCATTCCGGCTGGTATGCCGAAAACGCATTTTTCCGGGTTGAGCTTAATGTCATATGCTCGGAGATTGTCGAATGTGAGCCTCAAGTCGTCTACTAGAGTTTTGACATGCTTGGATTTGACGACCACATCATCTATGTATGCCTCCACTGTTTTGCCGATCTGGTTTGCCAGACATGTCTGAATCATGCGCTGATATGTTGCACCGGCGTTTTTGAGCCCGAAGGGCATTGTGTTGAAGCAGAATGGGCCGTATGGAGTGATGAATGTCGTTGTGGCTTGGTCTGGCTCTGCCATCTTAATTTGGTGGTAGTCGGAGTATACATCGAGGAAGCACAATGAATCGTGTCCTGCGGTAGCGTCGATAATTTGATCAATGCGGGGAAGGGGGAAGGGATCCTTTGGGCAAGCCTTGTTAAGGTCCTTTAAATCGACACACAGGCGCTAGGATTTGTCCTTCTTTGGTACCATTACCAGGTTTGCTAGCCAGTCCGGATGTTTTATATATCTAATGAATCCGGCCTCCAATAGTTTGGCTAGCTCCTCTCCCATGGCCCATCTCTTAGGTTCAGAGAAGCGTCGAAGAGCTTGTTTGACTGGCTTGAATCCTTTTAGGATATTTAGGCTGTGCTCGGCCAGCCGGCGTGGGATTCCTGGCATGTCTGAAGGGTGCCAGGCAAAGATGTCCCAATTTTCGCGTAGGAATTCTCGTAGTGCGGCATCTACATCAGGGTTTAATTGTGCCCCGATGGAGGCCGTCTTTGTAGGGTCCGTTGGATGGACTTGGAATTTGACTATTTCGTCTGCCGGTTTAGAAGAGGTGGACTTGGATCTCTTATCGAGTATCACATCGCCCCTGTTCACCATGGAGCGCAGCGCAGTGAGTTCCTCGGCCGCTAGGGCTTCGGATAGTGCCTCAAGGGCAAGTGCGGCTGTTTTGTTTTCGTTGCGGAGTGCTATGTCCGGGTCACTAACAAGAGTGATGATTCCGTTCGGTTCGGGCATTTTGAGCTTCATGTACCCGTAATGGGGTATAGCTAGAAAAAATTGTGAATGCCTCTCGCCCTAATAGAGCGTGGTATCCGCTGCTGAACGGGGCCACTTGGAATGTGACCTCCTCGGACCTGTAATTATCCGGCGTGCCGAACACCACATCCAGTGTGATTTTTCCTGTACAACATGCTTCCCGATTGGGGATTATTCCTCTAAAGGTTACGCTGCTTCGCTCAATGCGGCTCCAGTCTATTTCCATTTTTCGAAGGATTTCCTCATAAATGAGGTTTAATCCGCTGCCGCCATCCATGAGTACCTTGGTAAGGCGAAAGCCGTCCACTATTGGATTGAGGACCAATGCGGCTGGTGCTCGGACTGTTCGAAATTTAGGTTCGTCACTGGCATTAAAGGTAATAGCCGTGTCACTCCATGGATTTATTCTTGCTACCTGGTGGACTTCAGTGAGGCTGCGGAGTGTTCGTTTCCGCATATTATTTGATGCGAAAGTTTCGAAGACTCTTAATACCGTACTGGTATTGCTGGGCTGGTGCTCTAGAGCTAGAAGCTCTTCGCCACTTTTGGCCACCTGCCGTAGTATCCAACATGCTCTAAGGCTATGAGTTGGCGTGGCACCCTTTGTACTATGAATTTTGCAGGGTCCATTGAGTCATCCCTCCAGTACGGTTCCATGCCCTTTAGAGGGTTTTTGCTTTTTGGTATTTAACCCAGGTGCCTGGTAATAGTGCACCCTTTTATTTTGAACTAGGGTTGTGTTCAAGGCTGGATTGTCCCAAAATTTGATTTCGGTTTTCCAGGCGCTCTCCATCGCACAGTAGTTTCGTACTATGGACGCCAAGTCAGCAAAGCGTGTAATTTCGCGACGACTTATGGCGTTGAGGATTCCTTCGTCCGTGCAATTAATGCAGAAGAATGAAATTGCGTCCTCTTCACGACAGTCCTTTATCCTGTTCATGACTAGGAGGAATCTGGCCCAGTAATGATGTACAGTTTCAGCGGGCTCTTGCCGGATTTGGGATAGATCGCTTATGTTTGGGTGGGCGGGTGGAGTTAAATTATGAACTCCGTCCGATCTAAGACTCAGGGGCCAAGAAGCTTCCGAACTTGGAAGCTCGGGTTCTTGGACGTTGTCCGATGAATCTAGCCCGCTGCCTGACTTTAAGTTCAGGGCTTGAGTGGTGTTCTCTCCTCCGCTGGAATCCGGCATGGAGGGGTCACTACTAGGAAAAGGGCTATAGATAGGACTGATTCTAATGGTGCACCAGGTAAGTAGTGCACCACTACTATATACTAATGGCGCACCGGTTGCTCATGCGCCATTAGTGTGGAAGACACTAATGGCGCACCATGCTCACGGTGCGCCACTACTATTGATTTTTTTCCCATTTTTCCATACAAACTAATGGTGCATGGACGGCAAAGTGCGCCATTACTAGTTAGAACTAGTAATGGCGCACGACCAAGACAGTGCGCCATTAGTATATATTTTTTACTATTTTGAAACCTACTAATGGCACACTGTACCAGAGTGCGCCATTACTAGTTTAAACTAATAATGGTGCACTTTTCGACAGTGCGCCATTAGTATACATATGTTTTTTTTTACTTTTCTGCAAAAAGTACTAATGGCGCACCACCTGCCGGTGCGCCATTAGTAACCAGGGTTATTAATGACGCATTCTGTGGTGGTGCGCCATTAGTAACCTGGGACGAACAAGATATTTTGGACAGCCCACCTACCCACTCACTTTCCCCACTTCATTCTCTACACCTCCTCCTCCAAGCTTGTCTCGGCTGCCTCCTCCTCCTCACCTCATTTCCACCATAGATTCATCAAAATTAAGTGGTGAAATCACCTTTTTTTGATAGGTAAGTAAGGGGAAAGCTATCTTCATGATGTAGATCTACTTTTTTTCTCCCTAGCTCGCTCTAACAACGTGCACATGCACTTTTTTGTGGCCTAGCTAGATCTATGTATGTTTGTGGTGTTGCTTGTGTTTGTGGTGTTGCATATATGTTTGTGTTTGCCAATATTTTACCGGAATGTTGATTCATTTCCGTTTCGGCGAGAATTTTGGCACTATGCATTCTTTTTGGTCCTATTTTTAGGGAAGGTCATGCCAAAAAATTTCTTGGTTCTAAAATATCGTTTTGCTCTACCCCGCAGGCGACCATGGTCCGCACGATGACCGAAGGCATCGTGAATAGGTTTTTGAGCTCCGCGAAGGCCGAGATGCTTCAAAAGAACGACACGGAGATAAGATGTCCGTGTCGAAGATGCAAGCTGAAGAGCCTTATTGCGAACCCGGATTCTGGGCAGGTGCGGGACCACCTTCTCTTGCGTGGTTTCATGGATGGCTATCGGTGGCAAGGTGATGAAGATGACTATGAAGTCGTCCATGGAGGCCGGGCAAGAAATGAGGAAGGGCAACAAGACAACCACCGCGGCGAGGGCGGGCGAGAAGACGAAGAATCTCCAGGACATGATCACGACGGTGATGATGTACACAATCATCATGTAGAAGATGTCGTACATGATGATGAGGAAGATCAAGCCAAAGGGCATGATCATGAAGATGAAGATGCCGGAGCAGACGACGATGGAGGCTGGGTGCAGGACCCTCATATTCAAGAGTTGCTTCGCAAGCAGACGGATAACGCAAGAGCTGCCGCCCGAGAGAAAGCCAAGATGGATCAACTGGAGATAGACGCGATTACTCCATTGTATGAAGGATGCAGGCCCGAGGATACCCGCCTGAAAGTAACGCTCATGGCTCTGGAGATGAAGGTAAAACACAAAATGACCGATGCATGCGTCGACGAGAACATGTCATTCTGGCACGAACGTCTTCCCAAGGGGAACAAGTGCCCGACCAGTTTCGAGGAGGCGAAGAAAATCGTGTGTCCTTTGGATTTACCGCACGTGAAATACCATGTGTGCATTAAAAATTGCATCATTTATCGGGACGAGCACGCGGAGTCTACCATATGTCCGGTGTGCGGTGTTACTCGATACAAGAAGAGGAAGAAAGCTCCTCGAAAATCGGTGTGGTACTTTCCGATCACTCCTCGTCTGCAGCGGTATTTCACGGACCCTAAGGTAGCAAAGCTCCTGCGTTGGCACGTGGATAGGGAGGAGAAGAAGTGGGAAGATGACGGAAATGATCCGGAGATAAATAAAAAAGACAAGATGCTGAGTCACCCTAAGGATGAGAGCCAGTGGCAAGCGTTGAACTTCGAATACCCAGAATTTGGGAAGGATCCGAGGAACATCGTGCTGGGCGCGAGCACCGATGGAGTCAATCCGTTTGGCAGCCAGAGAAGCACACATAGCACCTGGCCTGTGTTTGTGTGGATGTACAACCTTCCCCCATGGTTGTGCATGAAGAGGAAGTACATTCACATGAGTATGCTAATTGAAGGGCCGAAACAACTAGGGAACGACATCCATTTGTATCTGGGGCTGCTGAAGGAGGAGCTAGACACGCTGTGGAAAACGCCAGCCAATACGTGGGACGCCGCAGAGAATGAATATTTCCCTATGAGAGCCGCACTGCTCACGACGGTGCACGACTATCTTGGTTACAGATATCTCGCGGGGCAGGTAGTCCACGGATTTTCTGGATGCGTAAGGTGCATGGATGACACAACGTATCGCCAGCTAGATAGAGATCCCGGGTCTTCAAAAACCGTGTTCATGGGACATCGAAGGTGGCTTCGCGACTATGACCCGTGGAGGAAATGCAAGGATCTGTTCGGTGGTGAATTCGAACCACGAAAACGCCCGTGTATGAGGAGCGGCGAGGAAATAGACGAGCTGTTGAAAAATTGGAAAGACTGCCCACTGCCAGGAAAGAAGCAAAAGGCGCCAGAGCCGGGATAGAAGCGAAAGGCGTCAGGGCCGCTGCTGAAGGTATGGAAAACAAGGTCTGTTTTCTGGGACTTGCCGTATTGGAAGATCCACCGTGTGCCTCGCAGCCTTGATGTCATGCATATCACGAAGAACGTGTGCGAGAGTCTGCTTGGTACCCTGCTCAACATGCCAGAGAGGACCAAAGATGGGCCGAAAGCAAGGGCAGACTTGAAATCAATGGGCATCAGGCAGGAGCTTCATGCTAATGATGATGATGATGATGATGATGATGAGGCGAAGCAGGACACAGAAAGTCGTCGCAAAGGCAAAAAGGCCAAGAAGACCGGAAATGACTACCCTCCCGCGTGCTTCACTCTAAGTCAGGAGGAGATCGAGCAGTTTTTCACCTGCCTCCTAGGAGTAAAACTTCCTTACGGTTACGCGGGGAAGATAAGTAGATACCTAGACCCAGCGAAGCAGAAGTTCAGCGGGATGAAGTCTCACGACTGTCACGTGCTGATGATGCAGATACTTCCAGTTGCAATCCATGGGATCATGGACGCGCACATCCGTGAAACGCTATTTGGCCTATGCAACTTTTTTGACGTCATCTCTCGGAAGTCGATTGGCGTGAGGCAACTCAGAAGGCTACAGGAAGAGATCGTGGTCATACTATGCGAGCTTGAGATGTACTTCCCGCCCGGATTCTTCGACGTTATGGTGCATCTGCTGGTCCATATCGTGGAGGATATCATCCAACTCGGGCCGACATTCCTGCACAGCATGATGCCATTCGAAAGGATGAATGGTGTCATCAAAGGATACGTTCGGAACATGTCATGTCCAGAGGGAAGTATAGCCAGGGGCTTTCTGACCGAAGAGTGCATCTCCTACTGCACGAATTATCTAGGCATCGAGAACCCCGTTGGTTTGCCCGTCAACAGGCACCTCGGCAGGCTCGCTGGATGGGGTCACCGTGAGGGTCGCTGCGAAATGCATGTCGAGTTCGAGGGTCGACTCACCGACTTTGAAAGAGCAAACCTAGTCGCGCTACAACAGATAGACGTGGTCGATCCTTGGGTGGAAGAGCACAAAACCTTTATTGAGAAGACGTACAATGACCGAGGTCAACAGAGGACGGACGGAGATATACTCAAAGAGCACAACTCATGTTTCACGCGTTGGTTCAAGCAGAAGCTTCTGTCGTACCCTATACATGAGGATTCTTCCGCGGAAGAACAACTCATATTCGCCTTGTCACAGAGCGTCGAGCACAACCTGATGACCTGTGAGGCGTACGATATCAACGGCTACACATTCTACACCGAGAACAAGGACATGAAGAGCGATGGTTATCAGAACTCCGGGGTAACGATGGAATCCTACACCGGTAAGGACAAGGACGGATACTACGGAAGGATCGAGGAGATCTGGGAGCTGAGCTACGCTGGAGAGAAGGTGCCGATGTTCCGTGTCAGATGGGCCAAGAGCGTCCTAAAAGAAGACCGATATTTCACCACCATGGTTATACCCGAAGCCAAATCCAAGACCGCGGGCGCAAACGTCACCGCGAAAAATGAGCCATGGGTACTGGCTTCCCAAGTGGACCAATGCTTCTTCATTACCGACCCGCCAAAGCCTAGTCGTGTTGTCGTGAGGAGAGGCAAAAGGAAGATCATCGGAATGGATGGAGTAGCCAATGAGCAAGACTTCGACAAGTACGGCGACCCGAAGATCGAACATGACGACGACGATGAAGTAGCAGCACACACCACAAGAAGAAGCAGGACCACCCTACCTAAAGGACGTCCGTTCCATAAAAGAACTCCATTTGCGAAAAAGAAGGGCAAGAAGATTGTGAACAGATAGCTAGCTAAGATCGATTGTATTTAAATCGTAGTCTTCATTTGTCGATTGTAATTCATGGGCACTTTTTGATATCATGAATATTTTTAAATTTCATGGGAACTTATTGAAATCATGAGGACACTTGATCTCAATCCCCCTCCATCTCGCTCTCGATTCCAGGAGGACATATTTAAACACAAATAAATATAAAAAACAGCATTTAAAATGCATAAAAAAATATTGGGGAGCCTGGGAATCGAACCCAGGACCTCCTGGTGTGTGTGCTGCGTGCTGACCAGTCGGGCTAGTGGGTGGGTTCTATTGTAGATAGGGCTAGGTTGTAGATAGGGCTAGTGGGCTAGATTAAAACAAAATTCTAATGGCGCACCGAGGGGTGGTGCGCCATTAGAATAGCCGTACTTATGGCGCACGAGGGCGTGGTGCGCCATTAGAAAGCTTCCCCCCACACTAAATCCCCAATCTCTCTAATCTCTCCCCTGCCTCATCGATCTCACCCGCTGCCCCCCGTGTTCGTTGTCCCCCTCGCCGCCCCCCTCGCCTCCTTCGCCGTCCCCGAGCCCAGCACCGCCTCCCTCGCCGTCCCCGAGCCGAGCGCCGCCTCCCTCGACGTCCTCCCGCCCAAGCGCCCTTCCCCCGCGGCCCCGCCTGCGCCCTCGACATGCTCGCCGTCCAACACCGAGCGGCCTGCCCAGGAGGACCGCCGCCGTCTTCCTCTTAGACTACGAGGACCCGGACGAGCTCGGGCGCCCAGGAGGACCGCCACCGCTTGACACCCTCGACCGTGCAGCCTGCCCAGGAGGGGCGCCACCGCTCGACGCCGAATTCGTGCCTCCTCGACTAGCTCCGGCTGCCCTGAGTCACCCTCGACCTCCCAAGTGAGCACCCGAGCCGTTTCCCCCTCTTCCCCCCTCTTTATTTCCTTCTGATGTGTTCTAGGGTTGGGGTTGGAGAAATTTGGACAAGGAAAGGGGGTTGGAGAATTAAGTAGCTAGGGTTTTCCAAATGTTCAAATCTCTGAGCTTGCATTTAGATGCATTTTAGAGGACACTTGGTCCATATTCATTTGGTCCATATTCATTTGCAGTGAACATACATTTTCACTGTTCTTAAAATATTTTCTTGATGTCAGATTATGCTATGAGGATATTAGTCTAAGCCCAGTCTTGGATGCATTGTTTTATCCTGCGGTGGTTAAACCGGTTCTGAAAATTATCTAGTTTGACCTGTACTTGTCCAGCTATCATAATCTATTCTTTGACCATGGCAGTAGCTGGCATTTTGTTATGATAATTTCAGTATATATCTTACTATCCTTTGCTGATCTCGTTGTATTTTCAATGCACAGGCAACTCTCCGACGAAGTCTCCTCCAGGTAATATATGTCTCATGCTTTCTAAAGAGTACTAGTATACTGACTAAACTATCCACTTGCTATGCTTAGCTGCTCTGTTGTTTGAATCATGACACTTTGCCAGCTGAAACTTGCCTATCACACTGTCGTTGTATTGCTCAACTAAAAACACAAATATTTGTAGTTTTTGTCTGTCATAATGCAACTAAGCATACTAGTCTCAACTAAGCATACTAGTTTTTTGTAGTGAGACAGTAAGATAGTGAGACAGTAAGAAGGAAACTTCCCAGATTATGCAGAAAGAAAGTACTTGGTTTGTGAGCAAGTACCATGACATGAATCAAAAAACATATACGGTGGGAAAAATAAAATGGCAGAAACCTGGGAGGTTCTGGTTTGCTGTATCTCCACCAGTTTGGGTTGGCGAATGTGGATGACTTTTTTATCCTGTGAACTCATTGTACTGCTACAAGAATTTGGTATCATCATGGTGTAATTTTGTTAACATTTTGGTTTTGTTAGATAGTGGCTACACTAATCTAGAGTGATACAATTTTCCTTCCCATTTGGTATCATCATGTTCAGTGTATACAGTTATAACACCATCTAGGTTTTTTAAGTCTGTTTACAGCTCATGTGGGTTTTAACATCATGTGGGTTGGTGAATGTGGATGATTTTTTTATCCTGTGAAATTGAATGTTGCAATGCTGTTTTCTTCAGAGGCTACTATCAAAAACTTGAGCTACTATCTTGCAAAGATGATGATCATCTTGCTAGTTTGCTGGGTTTTGTCTCCTACCATCGTGTCGTGATGAATTTGCAGGTACCCCGATAGGCCCTTGAGTTTGCCGGAATGTTGATTAACTTCCGTTTCAGAAAATTCGGGCACTCCATATGTCCTATTTTCAGCAAAGGTCATGCTGAAATTTTAGCATGACTTTGCTAAAAATAGGACATGTGGGGTACTTGCGACTAATGCATGGACCGGGGTATCTTAGTACTTAGTTAAGTAGGATCTAATGCCCCGCCATTCTTGTTGCATTAAACCATAGGTGGAAATAGAGCCAAGTGATTAGTGCCAAGTGATTAGGCCCAACCTAGGGTGCCTCGGCTTAGGCTTTTAGGGTGCCTCGGCGTCGACAAACCCTAAATGATAAAAGCTTAGCTTTTAGGATGCCTCGGTGTCGACAAACCCTAAATGATGAGACCATGATCTTGTTCCTTGACAATAACCAACTTTTTGACCAAACTGTTTTCCTATTTAAAGCGAAACATGGCCAACAACGATGAGGCTGGCGGTTCGGGCGGCAAGCAATTCTGGGAGCTGTCCCAGAAGATGGAGGAACAACCTCACCGCTATGAGGACGCCGCGGAAGACACCGATCTTGATTACACAATTCCTAGTGGCGTCGGGGATGACACCACTGATGGTGCCGCCGAGGATGCCACCACTGATGATGGCGGCGCACAAACAGATGGCAGCCAACCGAAGAAGCAAAGGAAGGACCGGCGCCCGAATGCGCTCCGCACCCTCAAGGAGGAATTCACTCAAGTGGACTCCGACGGGAATCCAACGGAGCCCAAACATATAATCAAGGGGTACTCGGCTCAGCTCGGGTGCATTCTCCGGAGCACCATCTCGATCAACACCGAGAACCTTAGGCATAACGACCGAGGGAATTTGCGCAACCTCCTCTTCACGAAGCTGCACGAACGATACAAGTTCCCCGCCGAATTTGAGAACACACGCCTCTCAGGGAATAAAGTGAACAGTGTCGCCCTCATGAAGATGAGCACGGCCCTGTCTACTTGGTGAAGAACGGTGAAGAGAATGTTTGATAAAGGTGATAGTTATGAGAAGATCAAGGCGAAATATCCTTTGATGAGCGAAGATGACTACAACGAGTTCAAGATAAAGTGCGAGAGCAGTGCAACCACCGAATCAAGTCAGTGGGGGAAAGAAATGCGGGGGGAAACACAAACTCGGTCCCGGCGGTTACAGAGTGGCGGAGCCTATATGGGACAAGGAGGACGCGGAGCGTGCCGAGCAAGGCCTACCGCCCCGATTCGAGAAATACAGCAGTAACAAGCAGACCAGGAACTATGTCAGGGCCCGGTACAAGGAGGACCCGATAACAAAGGAGCTTACCACGGATCCAAAGACCAGGGCACTTGAGCTTGTTCTGGTAAGGAAAACACCCCCGCGTAATTAGCTCCATATGGTTGCACTCTAACTAATCCCAATATTTCTAAATGGTTCACGTTCCTTTAGCAGGAAACTGAAAGCAGTAGCGCGGGGTCGTCTCAGAGCTCCCCTTTCGACAGCCCTTTAAATAGGGCGTTGAACATAATGAAAAGCAAGGATAAGCTCACTAAGCCGACGTCAGCTGGTCGTGTGGCCGGCAAAGGCTTGTCCACAAAATGGGGGTCATACTATACCGTTGGTGTGCGGAAGGAGAAAAAGGCCAGCTCAGAAAGCCAGACGCGCGAGGTTGAAGCACTCAAGGCACAAGTGGCGCAGATTCCGGAGCTTGTCCAAGAGCAAGTGGAACAACAACTGGGAACGAAGCTCAACGCCATGGTGCCTACGTTGATTCATGGGCTGACGACGTGGATTGCGGGCGGCCAACAGGGGCCTCCCCCGGTCCCCAGCTTCACGGCCAGAAACTCGCACAATGCATAGGCGACACCATTGGTGTCTCCGGCGGCGGCGCCATTGGTGTCTCCGGCGGAGGCGGTATTTGTGTCTCCGGCGCCGGCACGGGCATTGGAGCTTAATGCACCCGGGTGTACGCCGACCGGCACCTCGCCAGCAAGCTCCCCCTTCGCCAGTTGCATGCCCGCCGTTGGCGGTGCCTCGACATTAGTCGAGCTCGACGACATCACCATAACTAAGCCTCTCGGCCGATGACTTCATCTCCTTGCCTTTGACTGGGCATCCCTGACGCCCTGTACATGTTTTCGCAGGGCACCGCCGACGTTCCTTGCACTCTTCTGCACTTCATGGGCGCCGAGTTGGTCGATGTCGCCAAGGGCAGAATCGTTCAACCGGGCAACCGCATGTTGCACGGTAATCCGATGCCACCCACATTGTATAGGGTTGAAGTGCTTCGGGTGCTGCCAGGCTGCGACGAGCTGTTACCTCCGGTTCGACCCGTTGGGGCCGACGAAGAAGATGAGATGACCCTCAGCGCCTACGTAAACTGGCCGTTGCTTTGGCCGAAGAGCCAGATTCGTTTGGGGGCGGGGGACACCAACCCACAGACAAGACCGCCAGTCGTGCCGGCGCCAAGCCATGGCAAGAACGCCGCATCGCAATCGGACCTGCCGGATCCCTATGTTAGACATCCCTATGGCACAGGATCCGGACAGCCCTATGGCACAGGATCCGGACGACAACGACAACGACGACGGTACATTTACCAAAGTCGATAAGTACTTTGCCGACAATGGGTATGCTGACGAGTTCTGCGGGCCTCTTTCTCAAGAACCCAACCAAGACGACCGCAATCTAGCTGGTACGGCGGAGAAATCCAATTGCAATAGGCGTCGTCTGCCTTTCAGTTCTCAGGAGACGCCTCCAGCTCCCGCCTTCACCGAGCCTCAGATAGCTGAGGTGCAAAATATTATCAGCCCCAACACGCTCAAGAAAGTGGTCTGTGAGCAGAACTCGGTCCCATTACTGGAGATCAAGAAGAAGGGACGGAAACGAAAGACTAGCAAGGGCGCCGGTGCGAGCCAGCCGGCACCGAGTTCGATCCGTGCTCAGGACGGGCCACCTTCGCCTAAGGATATCTCGAGGAGGGTGCATGTGGCGGGTATGGCGATGCTACCACCAAATATGCTGAATGCTGCAACCGGTGCTATGCGGAGTCTGCACGACAATGTTCTTTCTTTGGAGAAGCGGCGTCTGAGAGAGAATGATGTGGCATACCCGGTTTTCATGGCCAAGGTGCCAGAGGGCAAGGGCTTTGCGGATGGCGACATCGGGGGTACGATCGTCCTGCGGTTTGATTACATCTTTGCTATGTTTAACCTTCATCCGTTGCACTACACCTTCGTTCGGCTGTTTTCGCAGAGTATGGAGATGCGGATCATTAGAGACAAGACCCCGGACATCGTGATAGTCGACCCCTTCTACATGTGTGCCAAGCACTTGAACAGCGCTGGGGACCGCCAAGTTACGAGTTCACACCTCGAAGGCGTCATACTGGCAAACCCAGATAAAAATAACTTCCTTGTGGCTTACTTTCCCGAGTAAGTCATCCCTTAACAGCCCCGTAACATATGATGTCTTAGATTTTGATCGTTCTTTTTTTTCTAACATTCCGTGTTCTGATGCAGTGGCACACATTGCACACTCATCCTCTTAAGCCCGAAATATTCCATGGCCACGTATTTCGACCCGAACCGTAACTCCAAGATAGACTACACAAATGTCAAGAAAGTTCTTGATGATGTTCTCCCCGGCTACGCCAAATCTGGAGGCACCTTCACCAGGGCAGTTCGTAAATACGGCAAGCACATGTTCTCACACAATACGAAGTTCTGCTGTGTCAAGCAGCCGCCTGGTGGTCAGAAGGATGCCTACTACGCCCTCCATCACATGCGGGCAATCGTAAGGGACCATCATCAACTTCTGCTACCAGATAATCTCAAAGATTGGGCCGCGAGGTTGTCGGCAGTCTAGGACGCAGACCTCAGACAAGAATTCTTTCGCATCCAGTCGGAGTTTGCGGACATCATCCATCAAGATGTCCTTCATACCTCGGGGCAGTTCTTCGTCAGATATCAACCGTCCAACAGTGAGATAGATGAAACGCTACAAATGCAGGGTGACAACGACCGCGATTTCATGACCATCACGACAGACGGCGGCTTCATCCACGCTCATGTCCGATGAGTCGAGTCGAAAGTAGTGATGTGTAGTTCTGAAACATTGATTAGCTCATGTTGTGAATTCGTATGTCTCTTTGGTTTGGACAGTCGTTCAACTTAGATGTAATCGATGCTATTTATTAGTAGGACCATGAATCGTGCTATTAATGTCTTGCTTTTCTCTTTTGGTCCTTTTGTTGCATACTTACATATTGCTTATGTATTGTCTGTTGTTTGGCTTGTGCATAGAGATGCCGTCGTATGTCGTGTACAAGGGTAAGGTTCCCGGAGTCTACGACGACTGGGAGGAGTGTCGGAGACAGGTTCACCGTTTCAGCGGTAACAGTTACAAAGGGTACACCACTAGGGCGGAGGCCGAATCTAGATATGCCCGCTATCTAGCGGGAGAGAGGAGGGAGCGTTGGAGGAACTGGATGAGGACCAATTTGATCGCGATGATGCTCATCGTGATGACCACAACTCTCTTTTATGTGATGGTAGTTCAGATGATCGATATCGACTTGTAATGTGAAGACAAACTCGATACTCGCGGTCTTGAGACTTGTGATGTTTTATCTTTGTTCGGTCTTTTGAATTCGGAGACTAATATGATGAATTGTATTCGGAGACTAATCTTCTATTGTATTCAATGAATCTGATGTTGTTGTGTGCTACTGTCTATATTCTGTCCAATAATATATTTTGTAACCTGTGCAAAAATCAGAAAAGCAAAAAAAAAGAAAAACCAAATATTCATACTAATGGCGCATCAAGGCCGAGTGCGCTATTAGTATGCCAAAGGATACTAATGGCGCATCGTGGCAGAGTGCGCCATTAGTGTGACAAAGCACATGGTTACATATGGCCCCCCGGGAGGCATACTAATGGCGCATGGTGTTACATACTAATGGCGCACCGGTGGTGCGCCATTAGTAAAAAATTCTAATGGCGTGGTACTAATGACGCACCGGTAGTGCGCCATTAGTAGGAAAAACCGGTGCGTCATTAGTAGGCCTTTTCCTAGTAGTGGGTCAGGAATCCGGACATAGCTAGTCCTTAGGATAGAAGAAGGGTCGCCATATTGTTCCTCTACCACGGCAACATGGTGGGTAGCCTGGGGAGAGTTAATCTCTCTCATATCGGTTTTAGGCCCAATCTGGTCGTAGTCTGTAGCGACTCCCAGGGCGGCGATGCGATCCAAGAGCTCGTTTAAGGAGGAGAGCTCCATCGGATCTAACTTCTTGGCGAGTTCCGAGTTGACGTGAAGATTGCTTTTTATGACCCGAGAAGTCATCGTCGGCGCGGCGGCCGAACAGGCGGTCATAAGAAAACCACCTAGCCGGAGAGTTTGGCCGATGGCCAAAGCTCCTTTAGCAACGGTGCCGTCTTTAAAGACAGGATGAGGCATCCTTCCCGATGGCGACGGCACAGAGGAACTCTCAATGAAAGCACCAATGTTGGTGTCAAAACCGGCGGATCTCGGGTAGGGGTTCCCGAACTGTGCGTCTAGGGGGATGGTAACAGGAGAGAAGGCACACAATGTTTTTACCCAGGTTCGGGCCCTCTCGATGGACATAGAACCCTACTCCTGCTTGATTAATATTGATGATATGGGTAGTACAAGAGTAGATCTACCACGAGATCAAAGAGGCTAAACCATAGAAGCTAGCCTATGTTATGATTGTTGTTCGTCCTACGGACTAAAACCCTTCGGTTTATATAGACACCGGAGAGGGTTAGGGTTACACAGAGTCGGTTACAATGGTAGGAAATCTATATATCCGTATCGCCAAGCTTGCCTTCCATGCCAAGAAAAGTCCCATCCGGACACGGGACGAAGTCTTCAATCTTGTATCTTCATAGTACAGGAGTCCGGCCAACGGTGATAGTTCGGCTATCCGGACACCCCCTAATCCAGGACTCCCTCAGGAGTGCATCTACATACCCTTGTAGATCTCTAAGCGGAAGCTTTAAAGTGAACGGGGTTGATGGATTCGTACTCGTCGTGATCCAAATCACCGATGATCCTAGTGTCGAGCGGACGGCACCTCCGCGTTCAACACACATGCATCCCGGTGACGTCTCCCATGCCTTGATCCAGCAAGGAGAGAGGGAGATGTCGGGGAAGACTCCATCCAGCAGCAGCACGCCGGTGTGGTGGTGGTGGAGGAGCGTAGCACTCCAGCAGGGCTTCGCCAAGCACCGCAAGAGACGAGAAGGGAGAGAGGTAGGGCTGCGCCAAGGAGAGGTCGGAACTCTTTTTGTTTGCAGCCCCAAAGATCTCAACTATATATAGGGGAGAGGGAGGGGGCTGCGCCCCCTCTAGGGTTCCCACCCCAAGGGGTGCGGCAGCCCCAAAACCCATCTAGGGTGGCGGCCAAGGGGGGGAGAGGGGGAAACTTGCCCCCCAAGTAAGGTGGAGGCACTCCCTCCCCAAACCCTAGGCGCCTTGGGCTCTGGTGGCGGGGCGCACCAGCTCACCTGGGGCTGGTCCCCTCCCACACTTGGCCCGTGCGGCCCTCTGGGGCTGGTGGCCCCACTTGGTGGACCCCCGGGACCCTCCCGGTGGTCCCGGTACATTACCAATAGCACCCGAAACTTTTCCGGTGACCAAAACATGACTTTCCATATATAAATCTTTACCTCCGGACCATTTCGGAACTCCTCTTGACGTCCGGGATCTCATCCGAGACTCCGAACAACATTCGGTAACCAGATACAAACTTCCTTTATAACCCTAGCGTCATCGAACCTTAAGTGTGTAGACCCTACGGGTTCGGGAGACACGTAGACATGACCGAGACAACTCTCCGGCCAATAACCAACAGCGGGATCTGGATATCCATGTTGGCTCCCACATGTTCCACGACGATCTCATCGGATGAACCACAATGTCGATGATTCAATCAATCCTGTATTCAATTCCCTTTGTCCAGCGGTATAGTACTTGCCCGAGATTCGATCGTCGGTATCCCGATACCTTGTTCAATCTCATTACCGGCAAGTCTCTTTACTCGTTTCGTAACACATCATCCCGTGATCAACCCCTTTGTCACATTGTGCACATTTTGATGATGTCCTACCGAGTGGGCCCAGAGATACATCTCCGTCACACGGAGTGACAAATCCCAGTCTCGATCGTGCCAACCCAACAGACACTTTCGCAGATACCCGTAGTGTACCTTTATAGCCACCCAGTTACGTTGTGACATTTGGTACACCCAAAGCATTCCTACGGTATCCGGGAGTTGCACAATCTCATGGTCTAAGGAAATGATACTTGACATTAGAAAAGCTTTAGCATACGAACTACACGATCTTTGTGCTAGGCTTAGGATTGGGTTTTGTCCATCACATCATTCTCCTAATGATGTGATCCCGTTATCAAAGACATCCAATGTCTATGGTCAGGAAACCATAACCATCTATTGATCAACGAGCTAGTCAATTAGAGACTTACTAGGGACATGGTGTTGTCTATGTATCCACACATGTATCCGAGTTTCCTATCAATACAATTATAACATGGATAATAAACGATTATCATGAACAAGGAAATATAATAATAATAACTAATTTATTATTGCCTCTAGGGCATATTTCCAACAATACCCCCACTCACTCTGTCTACATATACACTGGACCATGAAGACGCGCGTTGCTGCGCCCGTTCATCTTAAACAGTAAACTATGATATTTTTGAAACGGATGAACAATAGAAATATTTGTTGAAATTTGAATGGCTTAAGGTAGAATGCCATGGTAGAGGGCATATTTATTTGAAGTTATAGCGGACCCATTTGCATATTTATTTTGATGATGGTATTTCACATATTTGAAAAAGTTAGCATATTTGAAGTTAGAACTGACCAGTTAGCATTGGCTGTATTGGCTTGGATCTAGTAGTTAGAACAGGTCAAGTCTCCTCCTAAATCAAGCACCAACGAAGCTGGTGCTCCCTCTCATAAATAGGAGCACAAAATATATGTCCAAATATACATGTCTACATAGCATCGAGATCAAGATGGTTTTGCTAGTATTCCTGTATAAACAAAAAACTGAGAAAACGCAAGCATGAACAATAACTGATCCTGAACCACGCGGCAATGGTGGTCAACAATCTCATCTCAAAAACCTTAAAAAAACTGATCATGTGCAGCAAAATATAATATATGTTTTTTCCCTCCAAACCTGGGCGGACACTGGCCCACTGAGGCTTCGACATATAATACCATTTGCCCATACCTGTGATGGATGGAGGCCGTGCTCGTTGCGCCTATATGGGCTTTTTTGGCCACCGATCAGCCCAACGACCGAGGAGATCGCTAGCTCGGTATGCGTAGCAGCAGCCCGAGTACGTGCGCTAGGTCATGATGCGGTGAAAATGCGACGTATCGGTGCCGGTTGTTACGACCAAATGATCTGGTCCGTTCCTGCTTCAAGTTTAACGGTTGAGGACGTCAAAACACTGTGGTAGCTCCTAGCTAGCTGAGTTATACTGTTAAGTAATGTGTCCCTGTGCTGGCGTGTGTATTATGGACCCTGATACCCTCCACTCACTCTGTCCACATGCATGCATGTGCCCAGGGATGGATACTTCCTAGCCATGGGTATTTTTCGTCCAGAACTCCAACAACGCACTACATTGTGAAACATTGCTAGAAAAATAAGGCGCACTGCATAGAGCAATGGAGGGTGAATATTCATTTCTGAGCCCAGGCTCGATCATCTGCACCTGATGAAGAGAAAAATCACAAAAATAAAAAATAAAAAATTTCAAAACAATTCAATTATTTTTGCATGGAAGATAATTTGGTGCGTGAGGTGCGCTTCAAATTTCAGATCATTTGGACATATAACTAGCTTCCATAAAAAAAGATAAAATGGGTTAGAACAATACATGAACAGTAAACTTTTCACAGACTTCAAATTCTTCTTTTTTGTCGAGAGCTACTCAGTTGTCCAAATGATCTGAAATTTAGAGCGCACCTTACACACCAAATTATTTTCCATGCAAAAAAAACAGAATTTTTTATTTCCTTTTTTTTGTATTTTCCGTTCATTGCAGGTGGAGCTGAGCCTAGGCACAGAATCACCTCGTCCGATGGAGGGAGTATACTTGAACACTGGCGGAGCACGTGTTGCCAAAAAGGGCCTTGGCCCCGCCAGCCCATGGCAAATACAAGTGGGAGCTTGAGAGTAGATTGTGCCGTGAATGTAAAAATAATGGAGTCTGCTATGTATTGGCCACCCCTTCTTTCTGTATCAAACGCTCCAATTCTTGATCCACTCGGCATATGAACTTAGAGAAGAAATAGGTAATTTGTAGAATATATAGTCAAATAGTGGCACGCTGAGAAATTATGCTGTCACCATCAAAATTTTGGATACATTTGATCTTAGTGGAGGCTAAAGGATGATCAAAATAACTCCAATGGAGGCCAATTCCGAACAACCTAGCTTATCAAAATCATATCAAATATTCTTTATTATCACGGGCATACGAGTGGTTCATGGAGTAGAAAAGAGAAACATCTGGTTTTGAGCTCATAATTGTACTTTTTTAGAAATGTTTGAGCGAGCTAATTGCTAATAGGTCAAACTTAAATTAAATCCATGCATTAGAAGCCTCGGTGAAGTGATCAAACACCATCTCATTAGTAGATACACTTCCTTCAATCTACAATATATTTCTTTTCTTACTCTGTATAACATCAAAACAATATTTTTGCCACCACTTCTAACAATAGTATGTTAGTAAATAATGAAAGCAAAATCTATGGTGAATCTAACCATGCCATTTTGATCATGTGTTTAATATGAAAATAGTGAAGGTAAGTAGGTGAGGGCATGAAGTAGAGAATGGAGAGTTGCCAATGAACGGACGAGGAAGCAGAGTGTCGAGAAAAGTTCAAACAAATGCAACATGTCATGAAAGCTTGACATGGGGGGCCAGGTGTCTGGGCAACAGCTAAACAAAGAGTTGCAGAGAGAATCTCAAGCGCCCTCTCTTGTATTTGAGAAAGGGCAGTAAAAAGGAAATAAACAAAATTCTTTAAGAAGCTCTATGCAGAAATAAGCTTACCTGCTCAACAAGTATGTCGTAATAGCATATCTAACCAGACAATCATTTTATGTGTTCTGCAAAAAATCAGCTCCATTATGTCCACCACCGAGGTCGTGCTCGCGACAGCAGGCATCAACGGCATCATGTGCCTGTTGGGGAACGTAGCAGAAATTTAAAAATTTTCTATGAGTCACCAAGATCTATCTATGGAGAGACTAGCAACGAGGGGAAGGAGAGTGCATCTACATACCCTTGTAGATCGCTAAGTGGACGCGTTCAAGAGAACGGGGTTGAAGGAGTCGTACTCGTCGTGATCCAAATCACCGGAGATCCTAGTGCCGAACGGACGGCACCTCCGCGTTCAACACACGTACAGCCCGATGACGTCTCCCATGCCTTGATCCAGCAAGGATAGAGGGAGAGGTTGAGGAAGACCCCATCCAGCAGCAGCACAACAGCGTGATATATACTCCTAGCATAACACTTCTTCGCCATTGATGATCTATGCACCTGCATCGTCATATGAGTCGATGATATGCAACATATATAGTTGAGCAACAGAAAGAGACAGACTTGACAAAAATAGAAACAACATATCATAAGCATAAATAACAAAGTTCATCGTACCCAAAATGCCCTAACTAGAGTGATCTTCGCTAGTCGAGGAGGAGCACGGTTTAACTACATCACAAATAAATTTTCACTGTGCAAAACTCAAAGTTTTGTCATACAGAAAGTATGGACTAAACAGACACATTGTCATATATCGACAATCACTCCAACATGTCGTGCCATCCATCGAGGTCAGAGAGATAGTCCCCGAGCTTAGTGAACGGCTTCAGGTCGAGATGCTGAGAGGCTATCCATGTTCGGACGTCTTCCCGCGACATTTGTCCTTCTCCGTAGAACATACCTGTTTTTCCGACGACCTCTTTCATGATGATTTGGGCAAGTTCGCGCTGGATGTTATAGAACTCAGCTCGAAGTCGATGATCCTCGATATCTCCTGTGTCCTTTGCCCATTACAGAATATGGGCATCGCCAGATCTAGGTGACATGTGAAGGTTCTGGTGATCCAGTCTGTACTCCAGCATGTGGTGTAGGACATAGAATCCATCATTAAGAGAATCGTTCGGTTGATAAGCACATTTCTTATATACTATTTGGGCACACAAATTCACCTTTTATTGAGATATATCCATCCATTCTTGCTATGACTTGTTGAATATTCGAATGATAATCATAAAAGAGAATGTTGACTAGTGAATTGTTTATTTTGCAGAAAATTGCGCAAAGGCACTATAATCGTCAAGACTTCTACTATGTGGCTAACGAGAAGAGAGAAGAGCATGAAAGAAATACGTCAAGGCTTGAGCGTGAAGGAAAGAAGTAATGTAGGGGAGCAAACTAAAAGAAGAGGAGGGCAAGAGTAAAAAAAGACAGAACAGAGGAGGGGATCAAAAATCCCTAGTGCAGCCGATCCCCATCGGGCCTGGCTAACACCTCTCCTTCCCCCCGTCTCCTTCTCCCACCTCCGGCCGCCGCCGCGGCCAGGCCAGCGTGGCGGCGCGCCAAGCAGCCCATCACCGCACCCAGCACCACTTCCTCCCCCGTCACTCAGCGCCACCACTTCCATCATCACCATACTGCGCCATCCATCCACCACCAACAGCACCATACATCCATCGCCATCCGCACCATACATCCATCGCCATCCATAGCGCCATACATCCATCGCCATCAACAGCGCCACACATCACCTACCAGCACCACCTCGTGCCCACCATCAGACACGGCGACGAGGGATTCTTCCCCAGCGCGCTACTTCCTGCAGTCGCGCGCCCGACCAGTCGCGCTCCTGATCCTGCTCCTTCTTCCTTTGCCCTGCTACTTCTTCCCTCTCCTCAAATCCTGTTGCTGCTAGAGTTCTTCTTCCCTGAACCTCCTGCTGCTACTGCGCTTTGCTGAACTCCACGCCCCCTGCTGCATCTTTCTTCTTCTCCTCGACCTCCTGCTGCTGCCTCCTCTTCTCCAAGTCCAGCTGCTGCTCCTTCCTTGCTGCGCCCTGCGGCTTCTTCTTTCAACTGCCACTACTACTCCCTTCCCCTCACTGCTACTCTTCTTCCTTACCTCCTCTGCTGCTATATCTCTTCCCCCCTCTTTATATTCTCTGAATTTTCTGTAATAGGAGTAGTAAGAAGCTTTGTAATATTCAGATTATCTAAGTTCCTGTAACCTGCTATATGTTCAGTTTCGTACTTGTAAAATATAGTGCACTTTATTATGTGCTCTGACTAGTTAATGTCTAGTTGTTTGGATAATATTTAGTATATGTGATATGCTCTGTGATATAGTAATCTTCTAGTATATGTCTGTGATCCCCTATGTGTATGTTTCTTGACATCTACTGTAATCTGTCATGTACTAGTAACTTTGCTATTGTCTAATTGATGTTCAGTTGTTAGTCTCTGTGCAAGCTATGTACCAGTGGCATTTATGCTTGTGATTTTCCAGTGAACTTGTTTAATTTCAGTTCATATGTTAGCACAAGTACCTTTGCTATATAAATATATATGTGTGTGCTTGTGATTTAAACAATCTGTTTTCTGTCCAGTAATTTTGTTTCTTTCCTTCTTCCCTTTTTTATACGCCTGCTAGATATATATATATATCTATATATATGTCCATGTCTTTTGACTTCCCTTGTCACTGATGCTAGTATTGTAGTTCTCTAGTAGTTTGAAAATACCAATTAGAGAGTGAGTGTCAACTTTAATTTCCCTGTGTTGTTTGTCATCGTCCTTGATTATTTTAGGTTTATATTTTCTTGCGATCATCAGCCTTATTGTGTTATCTAGCTTTCGCCGAGCATAGTTGTCGTTGCCTAGTCCCCGAGGAGAACACGACATCCATAGTTTGGGCATAAAAACCCTGCTATATTACAATAGATCACTGGATGTTATAGAACTCAGCTCGAAGTCAATGATCCTCGATATCTAGGTGACATGTGAAGGTTCTGGTGATCCCGTCTGTACTCCAGCATGTGTGTAGGACATAGAATCCATCATTAAGAGAATCGTTCGGTTGCTGGATGCAGCAGAAGTCGGTCTTACGGCTGAAGGCGGCTCTGCCGCCCCTTCTTTTCTTGTCCCTAACGTCTCCACCCCTTGCTTGGTAGTAAAACATAGCACCGTCGAGAACATCTTTGATGTGGGTGTAATCCTTTTTGTGAATGTTCTTCGACGAGTCCAAGTAAAGAGTGTGGGAGAATCGGGGGTAGAGGATGATCAGGAAGGCGCACCCGCCGCTGCGTAAAATAAGCACACCTCAAATTAATTAGCCTCCACCGTGCAAATGAATTATTGAAATCGAAGGAAGGATAGCAGCGCGGATGACTTACACGGGATGATAAGGCACGAGAATCGCCTCCTTGTCCTTATTGGCGAGCATGAAACTGACGATGTAATCCCTCGCGTATTCACGCTGCTCTGCATAGACTCCCAAGAAGCTCTCGTGCATGTAGTACGGGTCAGCGACACAGATATGACGTATCTGCTCAACCCCAATGATGTAGTTCATGTGCAAGGCATAAAGGCGGACAAACATAAAATCCAGCTTCTTCACGTGAAACATGTCGAATATGTAATCGAATCGGAGGAAGAACTTATCCGCAGGGAAGCTGTCGACGTACGACATTTGCCGCGGAACGTTAACCATGTAAAATGGGTATCCTGGATCTTTCGAGGCGATGAGGCATTTCTCTACCCGCAGCACAGCGTCATGAAGTCTCCTTAGATCACCGAATCTGGCCCGTAGCGTTGTTGCATGTAGGATTGGTTGATCGGGGATATGCCACTTATCTGCATCGGGGATATCTATACGGTCGTGAAGCCGATGCTGCTGAGGCGGCTGGATCATAGAATCAGCTTTTTTGCCTTTCCTCGCTCTCTTCCTAGACTTCTTTACTACCGGAAGGTCGTCCATAATACGTTGAGACGGTAATTCAGGCACCGACTCATGACGCTCAAACCCTGAGGAGGCGCCAGTATAGACATACTGTTCAGCGCCATCGTCATCCTCATCCTCATCCATGGCGATGTCATCAGCGACTAATGGAGCCTCCTCCTTACCCCGTCCGCTATCACCCAACCCGACACCCGACGCTAATTGGGTAGGTGGCGTGTTGATGTTCATACCTTGCTGAGGCTGCGTGCTTGTGGGTGTGCTCCCGGCCGCCTCCAGACGAAGCAGACTCTTTGGCCACAACATGACCCACCCATTGCAACAATCACCAAGCCACCGCGGTGTCTCCTCGTCATCCACCAGTAGTGTTGGAGGAGGAAAATTCTTGTGGCCCGGTTCGACACTGGCCATGGAAACCTGGAAGACGTTCGGGCGGATCGGCCGGCTGTGGAACAATGGTTCCTTCGGCTTCATTATCGTCGCCTTCCCCACGTCCACCTTCTGGTCGCCGATGGTGTACAATATGGTGCATGGGGTTTCATCGGCCTGCAAAGAAAAGTCTGCGACGTGAGACATCCGAAAGGCAACGAAAACGGGAGATTATACATTTATATTGAACGGGACCGGTGTGACAGATACCATGAGGACGTCGAGCTCAGCCAAAGACGAAGCACCGCCAAGCACGTCCGGTGCGGGAGCCGGTGCGGGAGCAGGTGCTCCCAAGAAGTGAGCAAGGGGAAAGTCCTCCGCATTTTTTTCTGGATTTTTCCTTGTCCAAGTGATAACGCCCGTCACTAAGGTAGTAGACAAATCTGCAACCACCTGTTTTGCGGCAGCTACCGCTGTTGTGACTGTCTGAGATGATTTCTTCTCAACCGCAATCTCAACCTTCTTTCCTTTCTCTCCTCCGTGGTCTCACGGTAGTACTTCTTCCACGTGGCGCCGTCTCCGACACCGTGCACGCGTCCATACGACGGTCGAGTATCCACCGGTTGTCGTTTCAATATGTTCAACGCCCGGTTGAATGGAGTGTCCCACTTGGGCCTCGCCAATGCCTCAGACGGCGAGTCGGTTTCGGCCGCAATCCGATGCAGCTCTCTCTGCAAAAGGCACAAGGATCGTTTACAAATATGACTAACATGTGTAGTCGAATTGATCAGAAACTAAAATTACCAGCAGTCTCATGAACTCCATAATGATCGGTGTTGTCTCGTAAACCTTCTTCACTGGGTCCCAACGGTGTCGGGCCCTCAGGACGTCACGCTCCTGCGGGACGGTGAAATCCGCCAAGGGGTCTGGGATGCCCAGACTTGCGGCTTCTGCGTCCTCCTTGGCCCATTTTGACCTCTTTCCGCCGTAAGCACGGCTTCCGAGGTGGTGGCTCCCAATGTTCCTCTTTTGAAGCCCCTTCATGTACTTAGACTTTTTTTGGCAGCTTCGGCCTCACAAGCCTACTTTAATATTTGAAACTGCTCTTCCGTGATTGTCGGATTATCCTTTACAATCTCGGAGTAGGGTTCCCCGTCGTTGATCTTTGCTTTCACTCGATTTTTCCAGGCGGCCAACGCGTCGCTAAACTTGGTCATGGCGTGTTTGTTCATCTTCTTCATTGTCGGGTCCTCGTCTGGATCTTCATAATCCTTCTCATTCCGGCCCGGGAACAAGAATATCTGGTGAAACTTCTTTAGGAGGGAGCTCCTCATATTTTCTATCTTCTGTAGTTTCTCATCACTGATGGTGGCGGTTGTCCGTACGATGCAGCCTATTTGATTGCCGTAGCACGCGCGCGCTTCCTCGGGAGCCTTTGGCTCAAAATTACCGTCGTCCACCTCCGTGACCACCAGTCTAGTAGTCCTAAGTTTGTTAGGAACCCGTCCCCTCTTTGCTTTCGGTTCTACACCGGCTCCACTCCCCGAGGCAGCACCGGTCTCAGCGCCGGTCTCGATGCTGGTCTGAATCTCAGCGTCAGTCTCAGTCTCAGCACCGGTCTGCGTGTCGGTCTCAGTCCCCGATGCCACTGGTGGGCCCAGCAACAACATCGGTTGATCATCGGTAAGGCTAAAATATTCGTCTGCCGCCCGGTAGACGTCGTCGCAATCACCAGAACCCTGTCCTTCATCGTTGCTAGCCATGTTTCCTATGATTAAAGCTAGTCAATCAATTCTAGACCTAATAAAATGAATAATGACATAAAAAGGACTACTGTTTTGCATGAACATCCATGACATATAGCTACTGTTCTGTTGACCAAGTTTTTGAAAAGAAAAACAATTCTATTTTTTGTTTATAGCTAAATGCCATAGCTACTGTTTTTTATTTATAGCTAAATACTTTTGTTTTTTGTCTAAAGCTAAAAGTCTAGGAACTACATTTTCTCTAACCCTTTTGACCTCACCAGAATTTCCACAGCAAGACCTTAGTACCTACACCCAATTTCTTCAAAAATATTCAGGTCCATAGTCCAAATAATTCAAATTTCATTTGAATGAAATTTGGAACAAATTCAGGTCCGTAGTCAAAATATTTTTTATAGCTAAGTGTTTTTTGTTTATACCCTCTGTTAATTTAAATCTAAACGCTACTATTATTTATATAACCTCTATTAGTTTAAAGCTAAATGGAATTACTGTTTAGGAATTTTCATAAAAATTGCCCTAGCTAATTTCCTAAAAAAATTGCAAATCATTTTTCCTAAATGCTATAAAATGCCTACTGCCCTAAAAAAATCAAGGGTTCATATGAACACCTAGGGTTCATATGAACATCAACACAGTATCAACACATATATATAATTGCCCTAGCAGAGAGAAATAGGAGGGTAGGGACAGGAGAGGCATAGCCTTACGGTCGGCGGCGAGGGCAGGCTCTGGCTCGGGTAGCGGCGGTGAGGTCGAGGGCGGCGGCGGCAAGCTCGAGAGAGGCGACAGTGAGGTCGACGACGGCCTCGGGCGACGGCTGTGAGGTCGAGGGGGCGGCCTCGGGCGGCGGCGGTGTGGTCGAAGGCGGCGGGCGGCGGCGGTGTGGTCGAAGGCGGCCTCGGGCGGTGGCGGTGTGGTCGAAGGCGCGGGGCAGGGCAACGGTGGCGATGGAGCAGTTGGGGGACAGGGGGGAGTAGAGAGGAGGGGGGAAAGGACTTAGCAAAATTTTGAGTCAGGGCCGCCGGGATTTGAGTCAAACTAGGAGTAGCGCGTTTTGCTGAAACGCGCTATAGCTAAGATAGCTATAGCGTGTTCCAGAGAAACGTGCAGCAGCTAACCCTTTCTGTTTTCTTTTTCTTTTTCTTTTGTTTTCTTTACATTTTCTTTTTTCATTTCTCCTTTTTCTATTTCTTTCATTTTCATTTACTTTTCTACTTATTTTCCTATTTATTTTCTTTTACATAGCAGTAGCGCTCTACAGAAGAAACGCGCTGCTACAATGTTTTTAGCAGCAGCGTGCTTCTAGAAGCACTGCTACTATTCCTAGCCTACCAGCACTAGTGAGAGAATTTTAGTAGTAGCGCTTTTCTGTGAAGACGCGCTACTGCTAAAATAATGGTTGTAGCGTGGTTTTGTAACAAGCACTACTACTAAGTAGCGCTAGCGCCGAGTTTTGACCAACGCTACTGCTATACCTCTGTGTATAGCGTTTTCCCTAGTAGTGATCTGGTGATCCACTCCTTGATCACCTTTGTACCCTCTTGCCAGGTATGTAGCAAGGCACACATCAGGTGCGGTACACAGCATAGCATACAGTAGAGCCTACGTCTAAAGCATTGGGGACGACCTTCGTCCTTTCTCTCTTTTCTTCTGCCGTGGTCGAGCTTTAACTCTTAACTTCATACCTTAGAACTCAGGCAAGAACTCCTTTGACTGATCCATCTTGAACACCTTCAAAATCATGTCAAGGTATGTGCTCATTTGAAATTACCATTTAGCGTTTTTGATCTATCCTCATAGATCTTGATGCTCAATGTTCAAGTAGCTTAATCCAGGTTTTCCATTGAAAAACACTTTTCAAATAACCCTATATGCATTCCAGAAATTCTATATCATTTCTGATCAACAATATGTCAACAACATATACTCATCAGAAATTCTATAGTGCTCCCACTCACTTCTTTGGAAATACAAGTTTCTCATAAACTTTGTATAAACCCAAAATCTTTGATCATCTTATCAAAGTGCATATTCCAACTCCGAGATGCTTACTCCAGTCCATGGAAGGATCGCTGGAGCTAGCATACCTTTTAGCATCCTTAGGATCGACAAAACCTTTCTGATTGTATCACATACAACCTTTCCTTACGGAAACTGGTAAGGAAACTTGTTTTGACATCCATCTGCCAGATTTCATAAATGCAGCTAATGCTAACATGATTCCGACGGACTTAAGCATCGCTACGAATGAGAAAATCTCATCGTAGTCAACTCCTTGAACTTGTGAAAAACTCTTCGCCACAAGTCGAGCTTCATAGACGGTGACATTACCGTCCACGTCTGTCTTCTTCTTAAAGATCCATTTATCTCAATGGCTTGCCGGTCATCGGGCAAGTCCACCAAAGTCCATGCTTTGTTCTGATACATGGATCCTATCTCGGATTTCATGGCTTCTAACCATTTGTCAGAATTTGGGCCCACCATCGCTTCTCCATAGCTCGTAGGTTCATTGTTGTCTAGCAACATGACCTTCAAGACAGGATTACTGTACCACTCCGAAGTAGTACGCATCCTTGTCACCCTACGAGGTACGGTAGTAACTTGATCGAAAACTTCATGATCACTATCATAAGCTTCTACTTCAATTGGTGTAGGCGCCACAGGAACAACTTCCTGTGCCCTGCTACACACTTGTTGAAGTGACGGTTCAATAACCTCATCAAGTCTACACCATCCTCCCACTCAATTCTCGAGACAAACCTTTCCTCGAGAAAGGACCCGATTCAAGAAACAATCCCTATTGCTTTTGGATCTAAATTAGGAGGTATACCCAACTGTTTTTGGGTGTCCTATGAAGATGCATTTTATCCGCTTTGGGTTCGAGCTTATCAACCTGAAACTTTTTTACATAAACATCGCAGCCCCAAACTTTTAAGAAACGATAAATTAGGTTTCTCCAAACCATAGTTCAAACGGTGTCGTCTCAACTGAATTACGTGGTGCCCTATTTTAAAGTGAATGCGGTTGTCTCTAATGCCTAACCCATGAACGATAGTGGTAATTCAATAAGAGACATCATGGTACGCACCATATCCAATATGGTGCAACTATGATGTTCGGACACACCATCACACTATGGTGTTCCAGGCGGTATTAATTGTGAAACAATTTCCACAATGTCTTAATTGCGTGCCAAAGCTCATAACTCAGATACTCATCTCTATGATCATATCATAGACATTTTATCCTCTTGTCACGATGATCTTCAACTTCACTCTGAAATTACTTGAACCATTCAATAATTCAGACTTGTGTTTCATCAAGTAAATATACTCAGTATCCACTCAAATCATCCGTGAAGTAAGAACATAATGATATCCACTGCGTGCCTTAGCACTTATTGGACTGCACACATCAAAATGTATTACTTCCAACAAGTTGCTTTCTTGTTCCATTTTACTGAAAATGAGGCTTTCAGTCATCTTTCCCATGTGGTATGATTTGCATGCCTCAAGTGATTCAAAATCAAGTGAGTCCAAAACGATCCATCTGCATGGAGTTTCTTCATGCGTACATACCAATAGACATGGTTTGCATGTCTCAAACTTTTCAAAAACGAGTGAGCCCAAAGATCCATCAACATGGAGCTTCTTCATGTGTTTTATGACTTACATGGCAGTGCCACAAGTAGGTGGTACTATCATTACTATCTTGTATCTTTTGGCATGAACATGTGTATCACTACGATCGAGATTCAATAAACCATTCATTTTAGGTGCAAGACCATTGAAGGTATTATTCAAATAAACAGAGTAACTATTATTCTCCTTAAATGAATAACCGTATTGCGATAGACATAATCCAATCATGTCTATGTTCAACGCAAACACCAAATAACAATTATTTAGGTTTAATACCAATCTCGATGGTAGAGGGAGCGTGCGATGCTTGATCATATCAACCTTGGAAACACTTCCAACACATATCGTCAGCTCACCTTTAGCTAGTCTCCGTTTATTCCATAGCTTTTACTTCGAGTTACTAGCACTTAGCAACCGAACCGGTATCTAATAGCCTGGTGCTACTAGGAGTACTAGTAAAGTACACATTAACATAATGTATATCCAATATACTTCTATCGACCTTGTCAGCCTTCTCATCTACCAAGTATATAGGGTGATTCTGCTCCAGTGGCTGTTCCCCTTATTACAGAAGCACTTAGTCTCAGGTTTGGGTTCAACCTTGGGTTTCTTCACTAGAGCAGCAGCTGATTTGCCGTTTCATGAAGTATCCCTTCTTGCCCTTGCCCTTTTTGAAACTATTGGGTTTACTAACCATCAACAATTGATGCTCCTACTTGACTTCTGCTTTCGCGGTGTCAAACATCGCGAATACTTCAAGGATCATCATATCTATCCCTGATATGTTATAGTTCATCACGAAGCTCTAGCAGCTTGGTGGCAATGACTTTGGAGAAACATCACTATCTCATCTGGAAGATCAACTCCCACTCGATTAAAGTGATTGTTGTACTCAGAAAATCTGAGCACAAGCTCAAGGATTGAGCTTTTCTCCCTTAGTTTGCAGGCTAAGAAAATCGTCGGAGGTCTCATACCTCTTGACGTGGGCACGAGCCTGAAATCCCAATTTCAGCCCTCGAAACATCTCATATGTTCCGCGACATTTCAAAAACGTCTTTGGTGCCTCTACTCTAAACCATTTAACTGAACTATCACGTAGTTATCAAAATGTGTATGTCAGATGTTCGCAACATCCACAGACGACGTTCGAGGTTCAGCACACCAAGCGGTGCATTAATGACATAAGCCTTCTACGAAGCAACGAGGACAATCCTCAGTTCACGGACCCAGTCCGCATAATTGCTACTATCAACTTTCAACTAAATTTTCTCTAGGAACATATCTAAAACAGTAGAACTAAAGCGTGAGGTATGACAAAATTTGCAAGAATCTTTTGACTATGTTCAGGATAATTAAGTTCATCTTAGGAACTCCCACTCAGATAGACATCCCTCTAGTCATCTAAGTGATTACATGATCCGAGTCAACTAGGCCGTGTCCGATCATCACATGAGACGGACTAGTCATCATCGGTGAACATCTTCATGTTGATCGTATCTACTATACGACTCATGCTCGACCTTTCGGTCTCTTGTGTTCCGAGGCCATGTATGTACATGCTAGGCTCATCAAGTCAACCTAAGTGTTTCGCGTGTGTAAATCTGTCTTACACCCGTTGTATGTGAACATTAGAATCTATCACACCCGATCATCACGTGGTGCTTTGAAACAATGAACTTTCGCAACGGTGCACAGTTAGGGGGAACACTTTCTTGAAATTTTAGTGAGGGATCATCTTATTTACTACCGTCGTTCTAAGCAAATAAGATGCATAAACATGATAAACATCACATGCAATCAAAATAGTGACATGATATGGCCAATATCATTTTGCTCCTTTTTGATCTCCATCTTCGGGGCTCCATGATCATCATCGTCACCGGCATGACACCATGATCTCCATCATCATGATCTCCATCACCGTGTCTCCATGAAGTTGTCTCGCCAGCTTATTACTTCTACTACTATGGCTACCGGTTAGCAATAAAGTAAAGTAATTACATGGCGTTGTTCAATGACACGCAGGTCATACAATAAATAAAGACAACTCCTATGGCTCCTGCCGGTTTTCATACTCATCGACATGAAAGTCGTGATTCCTATTACAAGAACATGATCAATCTCATACATCACATACCATTCATCACATTCTTCTTGGCCATATCACATCACACAGCATACCCTGCAAAAACAAGTTAGACGTCCTCTAATTGTTGTTTGCATGTTTTACGTGGCTGCTATGGGTTTCTAGCAAGAACGTTTCTTACCTACGCAAAAACCACAACATGATATGTCAATTGCTATTTACCCTTTATAAGGACCCTTTTCATCGAATCCGATCTGACTAAAGTGGGAGAGACTGGCACCCGCTAGCCACCTTATGCAACAAGTGCATGTTAGTCGGTGGAACCTGTCTCACATAAGAGTACGTGTAAGGTCGGTCCGGGCCGCTTCATCCCACAATGCCGCCGAATCAAGATACGACTAGTAATGGTAAGCATATTGAACAAAATCAACGCCCACAACTACTTTGTGTTCTACTCGTGCATAGAATCTACGCAATAAACCTGGCTCTGATACCACTATTGGGGAACGTAGCAGAAATTGAAAACTTTCCTACGAGTCACCAAGATCTATCTATGGAGAGACGAGCAACGAGGGGAAGGAGATTGCATATACATACCCTTGTAGATCGCTAAGCGGAAGCGTTCAAGAGAACGGGGTTGAAGGAGTCGTACTCGTCGTGATCCAAATCATCGGAGATCCTAGTCGTGAACGGACGGCACCTCCGCGTTCAACACACGTACAGCCCGCGACGTCTCCCATGCCTTGATCCAGCAAGGAGAGAGGGAGAGGTTGAGGAACACCCCATCCAGCAGCAGCACAACGGCGTGGTGGTGATGGAGGAGTGTGGCAATCCTGCAGGGCTTTGCCAAGCACCGCGGGAGAGGAGGAGGACTTGGGAGAGAGGTAGGGCTGCGCCAGAACTTGGGGTCCAACTGCCCTCCCACCCCTCCACTATTTATAGGTGGGGGGAGAGGGGGCCGGCCCCCCTAGATCTCATCTAGGGTTGGGGGCGGCGGCCAAGGGGGGAGGAGTGCCTCCCAAGTCAAGTGGAGGCCCTCCCCATTAGGGTTTCCCCTCTCCCATGCGCATGGGCCTTGGGGGGGCTGGTTCCCCTGGCCCATTAAGGCTAGGGCGCCCCCCTACAGCCCATGCTGCTGTATTGGACGTGGTGGAACAATTTCCGGACCTTCGAACCCCTCCGGAATCCTCCGGAACCTTCTGGAAGCTTCCCGGTACAATACCGGAAAAACCCGAACTTTTCCCGGAACCCGAACAACAACTTTCCATATATAAATCTTTACCTCCGGACCATTCCGAAACTCCCCGTGATGTCCGGGATCTCATCCGGGACTCTGAACAACATTCAGTAACCACATACAAACTTCCTTTATAACCCTAGCGTCATCGAACATTAAGTGTGTAGACCCTACGGGTTCGGGAACCATGCAGACATGAATGAGACGTTCTCCTGTCAATAATCAACAACGGGATCTGGATGCCCATGTTGGCTACCACATGTTCCAGGATGATCTCATCGGATGAACCACGATGTCAAGGACTCAATCAATCCCGTATTCAATTCCCTTTGTCCAGTGGTATTATACTTGCCCGAGATTCGATATCCGATATGCCGATACCTTGTTCAATCTCGTTGCCGGCAAGTCTCTTTACTCGTTCCGTAACACATCATCCCGTGATCAACCCCTTGGTCACATTGTGCACATTATGATGATGTCCTACCGAGTGGGCCCAGAGATACCTCTGCATTACACGGAGTGACAAATCCCAGTCTCGATTCGTGCCAACCCAACAGACACTTTCGGAGATACCCGTAGTGCACCTTTATAGCCACCCAGTTACATTGTGACGTTTGGTACACCCAAAGCATTCCTACGGTATCCGGGAGTTGCACAATCTCATGGTCTAAGGAAATGATACTTAACATTAGAAAAGCTTTAGCATACGAACTACACGATCTTTGTGCTAGGCTTAGGATTGGGTCTTGTCCATCACATCATTCTCCTAATGATGTGATCCGTTATCAACGACATACAATGTCCATGGTCACGAAACCGTAACCATCTATTGATCAACGAGCTAGTCAACTAGAGGCTTACTAGGGACATGGTGTTGTCTGTGTATCCACACATGTATCTGAGTTTCCTATCGATACAATTATAGCATGGATAATAAACGATTATCATGAACAAGGAAATATAATAATAACTAATTTATTATTGCCTCTAGGGCATATTTCCAACAGTGCCTTCTCCTGCTCCACCCCTAGTCGTAGAACTTGTCATACCGGATCCCCATCCCTGCCACCCATCCCATACATCCATGTTCAAAACAGGACAAATCATCACACAAAAATCCATGGAGAATGACGAGGATTACAGTCGAAGTTGAGGATCGTCACGATTGGCTGCACGATGCCGGCGGCGCAACGGAGCCACGGAATGACATCTCAGCAGATCCTCGATCTCAATAGTTTGCGACTAGCCATGGAATGCCAAATTCGCCGCCACTTGACAAGATCCTCGATCTCCGCAGTTTACTCGTTGATGGTGCTTGTGAGCTTATCGAGTTACGCCTTAATCGATGGATCAATCACCTTGGGTTGTAGATGCTCGGTGCAGAGGCTAGCGTCTCACCGAAATATGCCAGCGCACAAGGAATGATGGATTTGGTCTTCGATACCATATGTAAGAGGGAGGATCGTGGTTAGTCCGAATCAATCACTCAAAGAGGGGTGGTTTCAGTGTAGCTATTACAATTCGATTTATAGACAGAGAAGAACAGAGGGAAACTTGCTAAGGGCCTGTTCGGTTCAAGGAGTAGGGATTGTGGGGGGGGGGGGGTTAAATCCCCTACAAGCCAAAATCCC
Source organism: Triticum dicoccoides (assembly GCF_002162155.2). Lineage (NCBI taxonomy): Eukaryota > Viridiplantae > Streptophyta > Magnoliopsida > Poales > Poaceae > Triticum > Triticum dicoccoides. Next base: position 54,763,858 of record NC_041391.1, read on the forward strand.
CTCCAATCCTCTCTAAACCCTTTGGGAGGAGGTTGAACCGAACAAGGCCTAAAGGAGAAAGTGGTACTAAGTAGTCATCGGGTGCCGTCCTTGATTCATTGGATACCCCTCCTCTTGGCCAATGGCTTAAGTTCTAGTTGGGGTAGAGGTGGTCGCATTCACCCACTCGGGCCCTTGGTACTTGGGGTTTGCCCTATATGTGCAACGGGGCCGTCATGCACCGATGCTCAAGTCACACCGGGAGATGGGCCGACATGTCAAGGGTGCTGAGAAGTTTGATGACGTATGCGAAAGTACATTTGTTTCTTACTATCAGGTAGCTGTGGGTAGTGGGCATGCACTCATCTTGAGCAGTTTGGCAATGCGGTTTACTATGCAGCTGCACGGCTAACCAGATATGAGTAAGCGTGCAATGACCTACAAGTACCGCAATCAGTTTTCTTTCTGCATAACACGTGGAGCAACTTCATAAGGGTCGGGAAGAACAAACATGAGCTCAATTCAAAAGAAGAGGGCAACCCATGATCAATAGAACATCCGAGCTCGTTACAAAATGTGTCTTGCTTCATCACACCGTGCTAAAGTCGGTGTTTAAGAATCGTTTTTTTTCTTCAGGAAAAGGCATTCCCACCATCTTTTATTTATTTATTTATTTTTGAGGAAAAGGCATTCCCAGCATCCCAAAGAAAGCAAAATTGCAATGAAACTCGGCCCTGGTTAAATCAGAAGCTATTTATGCACTTGAAAATAACAGCAGGTCTAGTGCGATTTGACATTCAGTAGTACCCTTCTAAATATCAAGTTCAGAATGTCAAAAACTCAGCATAAACGCAGATATGCAGACATAACGTTGAAAACTCCATGCTGGACAAAACATGGACGGTAATCAAACCCACCAGCAGATGTGCCCGCACTAATTTGCAAACAAGATGAATCGACAAGCGAGCCCAGCGCATTGTAAGTACTGATTTATGGAAGTAACCCAGTGTGCCTTCAATCTTCATGCCAGAATGTTTATTAGCAGAGAGCGACAATAGGAAATTTACAGTGTGGTCATCAGCAGCCCGTTTCTTCATCTCCAACGACCAAAACGAAACCTGCCATCAGCAGCCCGTTTCTTCATCTCCAACGACCAAAACGAAACCTGCGGAGCAAGTAATAACATCATCAGTTAAAGAAACTTTGTAGCTTTCATTCAGGGAAAGCTGGTGAAGGTATTCTCATAATTTTTGTATGACCTAAAAAGGCACTCTTCAAGTATTGTGACAATTTTTAGTTCACTAGGTATGAGAAGGAATATGAAGTGACAATCCTGTAGTTCTGCATATATAAAGGAAAGCTGGAGGTGTTCTCATAATTTTTGTATGACCTAAACAATAATCATTAGCTTCACAATGGTGGAAATTGTGCCAAAAGTTCCAAAGAACATTATCAGACAAAACCAACATCTCAAACAGAGAATGATGATAGGTAGCTTGTATTGTGGTTGGTACCATTTCAACTTCAAATATGAAATGTATTTGGCAACACAAGTCTGAGTAGAGGCTGAAAGAAAAGTGGGCATACAAGGGGCTCATGGAGTAGGAACATCTAGAAAGCTCATAGGCATACTTAAAAAAATGTACCAGCTAGCTAGTCACTAACAAATTGAATTTGATTAAATTCATGGTTGAGGATCGTCACGATTGGCTGCACGATGCCGGCGGCGCAACGGAGCCACGGAATGACATCTCAGCAGATCCTCGATCTCAATAGTTTGCGACTAGCCATGGAATGCCAAATTTGCCGCCACTTGACAAGATCCTCGTTCTCCACAGTTTACTCATTGATGGTGCTTGTGAGCTTATCGAGTTACGCCTTAATCGGTGGATCAATCACCTTGGGTTGTAGATGCTCGGTGCGGAGGCTAGCGTCTCACCGAAATATGCCAGCGCACAAGGAATGATGGATTTGGTCTTCGATACCATATGTAAGAGGGAGGATCGTGGTTAGTCCGAATCAATCACTCAAAGAGGGGTGGTTTCAGTGTAGCTATTACAATTCGATTTATAGACAGAGAAGAACAGAGGGAAACCTGCTAAGGGCCTGTTCGGTTCAAGGGGTTTTAACAGGGATTGTGGGGGGGGGGG
>NC_041391.1:54767177-54802727 GCF_002162155.2 Triticum dicoccoides
GGGGGGGGGGGTTAAATCCCCTACAAGCCAAACTCCCCTCCAATCCTCTCTAAACCCTTTTGGAGGAGGTTGAACCGAACAAGGCCTAAAGGAGAAAGTGGTACTAAGTAGTCATCGGGTGCCGTCCTTGATTCATTGGATACCCCTCCTCTTGGCCAATGGCTTAAGTTCTAGTTGGGGTAGAGGTGGTCGCATTCACCCACTCGGGCCCTTGGTACTTGGGGTTTGCCCTATATGTGCGACGGGACCGTCATGCACCGATGCTCAAGTCACACCGGGAGATGGGCCGACATGTCAAGGGTGCTGAGAAGTTTGATGACGTATGCGAAAGTACATTTGTTTCTTACTATCAGGTAGCTGTGGGTAGTGGGCATGCACTCATCTTGAGCAGTTTGGCAATGCGGTTTACTATGCAGCTGTACAGCTAACCAGATATGAGTAAGCGTGCAATGACCTACAAGTACTGCAATCAGTTTTCTTTCTGCATAAAACGTGGAGCAACTTCATAAGGGTCGGGAAAAACAAACATGAGCTCAATTCAAAAGAAGAGGGCAACCCATGATCAATAGAACATCCGAGCTCGTTACAAAATGTGTCTTGCTTCATCACACCGTGCTAAAGTCGGTGTTTAAGAATCGTTTTTTTTTTCTTCAGGAAAAGGCATTCCCACCATCTTTTATTTATTTATTTATTTTTGAGGAAAAGGCATTCCCAGCATCCCAAAGAAAGCAAAATTGCAATGAAACCCGGCCCTGGTTAAATCAGAAGCTATTTATGCACTTGCAAATAACAGCAGGTCTAGTGTGATTTGACATTCAGTAGTACACTTCTAAATATCAAGTTCAGAACGTCAAAAACTCAGCATAAACGCAGATATGCAGACATAACATTGAAAACTCCATGCTGGACACAACATGGACGGTAATCAAACACACCAGCAGTTGTGCCCGCACTAAATTGCAAACAAGATGAATCGACAAGCGAGCCCAGCGCATTGTAAGTACTGATTTATGGAAGTAACCCAGTGTGCCTTCAATCTTCATGCCAGAATGTTTATTAGCAGAGAGCGACAATAGGAAATTTACAGTGTGGTCATCAGCAGCCCGTTTCTTCATCTCCAACGACCAAAACGAAACCTGCCATCAGCAGCCCGTTTCTTCATCTCCAACGACCAAAACGAAACCTGCGGAGCAAATAATAACATCATCAGTTAAAGAAACTTTGTAGCTTTCATTCAGGGAAAGCTGGTGAAGGTATTCTCATAATTTTTGTATGACCTAAAAAGGCACTCTTCAAGTATTGTGACAATTTTTAGTTCACTAGGTATGAGAAGGAATATGAAGTGACAATCCTGTAGTTCTGCATATATAAAGGAAAGCTGGAGGTGTTCTCATAATTTTTGTATGACCTAAACAATAATCATTAGCTTCACAATGGTGGAAATTGTGCCAAAAGTTCCAAAGAACATTATCAGACAGAACCAACATCTCAAACAGAGAATGATGATAGGTAGCTTGTATTGTGGTTGGTACCATTTCAACTTCAAATATGAAATGTATTTGGCAACACAAGTCTGAGTAGAGGCTGAAAGAAAAGTGGGCATACAAGGGGCTCATGGAGTAGGAACATCTAGATAGCTCATAGGCATACTTAAAAAAATGTACCAGCTAGCTAGTCACTAACAAATTGAATTTGATTAAATTCATGCAGTACAAGCCTCAAGAAAGGGACCGTGCATCATTTAATACTTCCTTTGACCCAAAATAACTGCATTGTTTTTACTCTGCACAGCATCAAGGAGTACCTTCACCACTACTTTGATAATAATACACTAGTACAAATATAACATGTTAGGGATGGAAACATTTTTTATCATGAATCTAGTCATGCCATTTTGATCATGAGTCTAATATGAAGTATTAAAGGTACATGGTGGTCCAAACTGAGGAAACTAGACTGCACACAAAGCATAGCTGCATAAAGTTTGTACCAGCTAAATTATATTAGTGGTTAATGATCAGTTACATATATATGCAAGTTTGGTGGACAACAAAACACGCCGAGAAAATGATTAACCAAACAGCCTAGAACTGGAATGATCATCCATAAAGCTACAACTGCAAGCAAAACGATATATAGATGTGTAAGATTCAACAAGATATTTAAAAATGGCACTCTTCAAGTACTGTGACAATCGTTAGATCACTAGGTATGAGGAGGAATGTGAAATGACAATCCTATAGTTCCACATAAATAAAGGAAATTTGAAAACAAATGCTCGGGTATTGTTAGTTCTCAATTACTCCCTCTATAAAGAAATATAAGATCATTTATATCACTAAAATAGTGATCTAGATGATCTTAAATTTCTTTACAGAGAGAGTACTTGTTTAGACGGGACATCATGCAAATCACACTTGGATTTGATAGAGCTATATCCACTGTAAAATAAATAAATTTAAAGATGAATAGGTGATGCAACAATGAGGAAAACTATACAAGTAAAATGGAAATATATCCCTGAAGCACAATAAAGTATTAGTAGTTCTTTTCCTACTACTTAGCATGGCAATATTGTCATCTCTGAGCAGGCACGAACATATGCATTGGTCATAGGAGGGGCTGGAGGGAGAAGAGTCCACACCACAAGAAGAAACTTGGGGAATAATACAGACTAAGGAGGAGGTAAACCAAAAGGAAAGACAGTGGATGCGAGGAAGGGCAAACAAAAGAGCACATCCAATGGATAGGGCGCATAACATCAGTAGATAAAAAAAAAGGGCAACCTGGTGCATGTAGCTCCCGCTTGCGCAGGGTCCAGGGAAGGGTCCGACCACTTTGGGTCTATAGTACGCAGCCTTTCCCTACATTTCTGTAAGAGGCTGTTTCCAGGACTTGAACCCATGACCTCATGGTCATGGACCTGTATACTTTATATCGAAAATCAACATCGCATCTTAAAAACTGCTTTCATCACTAGTACCATTTTGCTAGTTTTATCTACTGATGTTATGCATCAGTAGATAAAACTAGCAAAATGGTACTAGTGATGAAAGCAGTTTTTAAGATGCGATGTTGATTTTCGATATAAAGTATACAGGTCCAGGTGGCAAAAACTGTAGAAACTAGACTGCACACAAAGCATAGTTACAGACAGGTTGGAGTTTGGACCAGAGGAATTATGTGTGGTCAATTATATCTATTTTAGCATGATGCAAATTTAGCAGACAACAAGTGACATCCTAGAAATTGTTTAACCAAACAGCTTAACCCTAGAATAATTGGGGAATAAAAACAAACTACAATAACTGCAAGCAAAACGATAGACAACATTACAAGATTCAATGAAGCTGTACTCTTCAACTATTGTGGCAAACTGACAATCATTAGTTCACTAGGTATCACAAATATCCAACATAATAAGCAATGTGAAATGTCATAGCTATAAGACTATAAAATAAAGTAGGTTTGAAAACCAAATGGTCAGGAATTGTTATGATCATTGATCAATTACTTGCATAGACGGGACCAACATGCAAGTTACACTATGATTTTATAGTCTTAAGCACATAATAAAATTGAAGGAAAGTAACAAGTAAATGTTAAACAGAAATATGTCATCGAAGCACAGTAAAGTGTAAGCAGATCATTTGCTACCACATAGCATGATGGCACTCTCATCTCTGAGGAGGCACGAGCATATGCACAAATATAGAATGGGGAAGGCTCTTACTTAACCAAACCACAAATCATTGGAGGAGCAATATGGAGAATAACCCACACTACCAGAAGGAACTGGGGGAGTACTGAGCAGGTAAACTGAAAGCAAGGCACCTGGAACGAGAAGGCAAGCAAAAAAAGCACATCCAATAGAGAGAGGGGGCGGTAAAATATCAGCAAATAAAAGAGATGAGGAAGAGAACAGAGATGTGCTGGGGAAGGGATGAGGAAGCAGGGCCTAGAAAAAAGATTTAAGATGCGGCCTACCATCAGAGCATAAGACGTGCCTATGTGGGCAACAGCTAAGAAATTTGGTGCTTGAGAAATGGCAGTAAAAAGATGGCAATACATTTCTTGAAGGAACATATCCAAACCTCAACATACATGCAGAGACCTGCTCAACCGGGGAAATCATCTATCTAACGGACCATCCTCTTAAGCATGCTGTGGAGATCAGCAGCATCTGGCCGACCGCCATTACCTGTTTTTGCAAGCATCAGAAGTCAAACAACCAAAATGACATACCAACAAAAAGCGAAATAGATACGAGGAGGCATCTACAAGATATTTACAAAAACTCATAGTTCCTGTTTTGATACAGCACTAGTGATAGACAGGGAAAAAATAAACCACACCTACCTTCAAATTTAAAGAATGGTCCGACAGAAGTATATACTGATGAATATCATAAAAATGAAAAACAAGCACCCAGACTATTTAGCTGGTCAGAAGAGACAAGTTATCCAGAATTATTAAGCTTGTTCCATGCCATATCGGGGAAAAATATATAATCAGACCAATCCTAGCAAAAACAAGCGATCACTATTTAGTTTTAGATCTTAAAATAAACTTAGCCTGAAAATGAAATGAACTCAATTTATTAGTTTTCCCAGGTACAATTGGAGAGCAACGTACTATCCTAAAAGTGATACAATGAACAATTACTCGTAAGTTTTAAATAAACTGAAAGGAAGTTTGCTAGTGCTGTACGAAGCAGATAGTTCAGGGAGGACACTTACCTGTAGTGTAGACACTTTCGAAGGGATGATAACGAGAGCCTCTGCACTGAAATCGCCTGACCTCCAATGACTCAAGTTCGACCGTGTAGTAGTAGATAGATGTAGACAGGAGCGCCACATGATTGTACTCTGCAAAAGCATTGATGGATATCTGCCCCGCGTAGTTCTGTGGATCCGGGGAGAGGAGATGGCGCAGGTTGATAGTTCTTCCCAGCACCCATGACGTACCACCATTGTTCTGTGGATCCAGGGAGAGAAAATGGCGCAACTTGATAGGTCTTCCCAGAACCCATGACGTACCACTATTGTGCTCACGCTTCCTCTTCCAGATGTGTACATTGGAGTCTGACACAGTGAGTAAACCAAGTCCAACACCTCTTTCTTTGATCAGGGAAATTTCATGGTCTTTGGGGTGGTGCAGGTTTGCTGGCACACGTTCTACAGTTAGGCTCTGCCTCTCCACATCAAACTCAAGGATGCTACTTGCACAAAGAACGCCGCTGAAGGCCTCACTAAAGCTCGTCGGCACGTCAAAGAGAAGCCAATAAAGAGATTTTTTCAACAAGCAGGGCATTCATCCTGAAGAACTTCATGGCAGGAGGGCCGCCGATGGAAGCCTTGGGTGGAAGAAACGCAGAGACGAGATCACCCCACTTGCTGGTCTCCGACGAGTAGACGCAGGCGATTGCTCGTGGACCCTCAACATCCACCAGAACAATCTTGAAATGGTCATCATCTCTCGCATCTCGAAGCACCTCTCCGTTGACCTGTGCTGACAGACTCTGTGCTGGAGGGGGGTCGATCAAGTGGCGGACGCCGGTGACGGGGTCCCACACCTGGAGCTGGCACTCCTTGACGAGGAAGATGAGTAGGAGGCCATGGCGGCAGCTGAGGATCTGGTGGTTTTGGGAGAAGCGATTGGTTTCGACGAGAGCGGGGACGCCGGGGCGCACAAGAGGCAGGAAGCCGATGAGGCAGCGCATCCAATCCGTGACGAAGAAACCGAGGAGGGGAGGGTTGGGGCGGTGGTGGAGGCGGAAGCGGACGAGGAAGTCCGGGTCGGAGATGAGGTGGCGCCAGCGCTTGCAGACGGCGGAGGCGCGGGGGAGAGACGAGGGCAACGGAGAGAGGCGGAGGAGGATCTCAGTCTCGTGCGGGGAAGGGGCTGGGGAAATTGTGTGGACTGGGCTCTGAACTTTCAGCCAAAGCCACGATGTAGAAAGTGAAACTGAAGCCCAGGACGCGAAATGGATCGGCCCGTGTAACTGGTAGTTTTTTTTTTTCCTTTTGAAGGAATGTACGGGAGAGCTCAGACACTCAAATGCTCTGATTTTTTTTAATTACTTTTTTTGCGAAAAGGAACCCAGATTTATAGATTGCTAGTGATACAACAAACCCCAACAAAGAAAGCAAATACACCCGAGTCCCTGGGGAGCCGATCAAACTCACACACCGCCGCGAGCTGAGGGCGCGCCGCCGCTCCCTCCCAGAGCCAGCGTGATCTTGGAATCCGCGGACATACTTTTTGCGAACGGGAAGTTTCAATCTTAGGCCCTTCCGGACCAACGCGTCGGAGATGTGGCAGGCCGCAAGCATCATCAGCAACACCCTATCTTCACCATCACTATGGAGAAGAGGAATATGGATCTTGATCCACTCCTGCACAATTCACAAACAAAGCCAACAACTCCTCGCCTCCAACCCCAAGATCGACGATGAAGAAAGAGAAGCCCCGGCAGACCAATCCACCCAAAAACATCGATGTATCTGGCGCAGGTCACGCCACCACAGCCGAAGAAGTAGCCGAAGGAAAGTTTATTCATCCCCATCGAACCGGCAGCTGTACTGAGAAGAGAAGCCTCATTGGACACCCAGATGGAACAGGGGACAAAAACTACTTCGCCGCAGCCGCCACGCCCAAAGGACGAACCGCCAAACGAGAAAACCATAACTACAACACCTACCTACGGATGAACACAAGTCCAGCTGGTAGATCGGGCCGTACCCCACTTTGCTCCGACACCGGCGAGGACACCGAAGGAGGTAGGAGGCGCTGATCCGCCGGCGGAACACGGCTCCGCAATGGTTTCACTCAAAAAATTACCCTAAATTTGACACGGACATCACACGCTCGGTCTTCTTTCTTCAAAAAAAATGATTTTTTTTGAATTTATTTAGTACTCCCTCTGTAAAGAAATATAAGAGCATTTAGATCACTAAAGTAATGATCTAAACGCTCTTATATTTCTTTATGGAGGGAGTACATTATAATGATTTTTTTCTTCTTTACTCCCGGGCTCATCTGAGCCTGGGAGCCAAAACACCCCTCTCGAGCTCCTCTACCCAGTGCGTATTAGATTCCTTAAGGGACCGCACTAGTCAGGGTTTAATGCCGCTCATGATTAGACCATTTTCTTGCTCGACTTGACCGTTAGTATGAGGGTGATAGACTGAAGCATCGTCGAGCTTGATGCCCATGTTTCTGCACCAGAGTTTGACCTCGTCGGCCGTGAAGTTCGTGCCATTATCAGTGATGATGCTGTGGGGGACGCCGTAACGGTGTACTACCCCTGATATGAAGTCTATCACCGGTCCAGATTCGGCCGTCTTAACAGGCTTTGCCTCTATCCATTTGGTGAATTTATCCACCATGACCAGTAGGTATTTTTGCTTGTGGGTTCCTCCTTTAAGGGGTCCAACCATATCAAGCCCCCAGACCGCGAACGGCCAGGTGATGGGTATATTTTTGAGGACGGTAGGTGGCATGTGACTTTGATTAGCAAAGAGCTGGCATCCGACGCATCATTGGACCAAGTCCTGAGCATCTGCCCAGGCCGTCGGCCAATAAAATCATGTACGGAAGGCCTTGCCTACAAGGGCCCGGGCTACGGCGTGGTGCCCGCCGAGTCCGGCATGAATTTCAGCTAGAAGATTCTGCCCTTCCTATTTGGAGATACACCTTTGAAGGACTCCGGTTGTGCTTTTCTTATAAAGCTCTCCCTCATGGATCTTATAGGCTTTAGATTGCCGCACTATGCAACGAGCCTCGTTTTGGTCCTCGGGAAGTTCATGCCTAGTTAGGTAGGCTAGGCATGGTTTTGTCCACGGGGCAATGACTGCCATTATTGTGTGGGCTGACGGTGTTATTTCGTTGGCAGAGCCACCAACTATGTCAGAATGTTCGGTGTGGGGTAGTGTGGTTGGGTCCGGGATGTTATTTCCGGACTCTCCCTCCCATAATATGGATGTCTTGAAAAGCCTCTCTAGGAAGATGTTGGGAGGGATGGCATCGCGCTTTGCGCCAATGCGTGCCAACACGTCTGCTGCCTGGTTGTTCTCCCGGGCTATATGGTGAAATTCGAGCCCCTCAAACCGAGCTGACATTTTTAGGACGGCGTTGCGATAAGCTGCCATTTTTGGATCCTTCGCATCAAAGTCTCCATTTATTTGGGATATCGCGAGGTTTGAATCCCCACGGACCTCTAGGCGCTGAATGCCCATGGAGACTGTCATCCGGAGACCATGTAGAAGGGCCTCATATTCAGCTGCGTTGTTGGAGTCCGTGTATATTATCTGAAGTACGTATTGGACTCTATATCTAGTTGGGGACGTCAGAACGACGCCGGCCCTCAGGCCAGCCAACATTTTGGAGCCATCGAAGTGCATGATCCAGTTGGAATATGCGCCGTACTCTTTAGGGAGTTCGGCTTCAGTCCATTCGGCGATGAAGTCGGCCAAAACCTGCGACTTAATAGCTCGCCGTGGCTTGTAAGTTATGTCGAACGAGAGGAGCTCGATGGCCCATTTGGCAATCCGGCCCGTTGCGTCGCGGTTGTTTATAATGTCATTAAGTGCTACTTCGGAGGCTACTGTTACCGAACACTCTTGGAAGTAGTGTCGCAGCTTCCGGGATGCCATGAACACTCTGTATGCTATCTTTTGATAATGCGGGTACCGTGACATGCATGGAGTTAGGACAGTGGACACATAGTAAACTGGTTTTTGGAGAGGGAACTTGTGTCCGTCCGTTTCTCGTTCGACAACGAGCACCGCGCTTACAACTTGATGGGTTGCCGCGATGTATAATAGCATTGGTTCGCCCGTGTTGGGCGCGACCAGGACCGGATTTGTTGCCAATATGGCTTTGATTTCTTCGAGTCCGGCCGTGGCGGCATCCGTCCACTCGAAGTGTTCGGTGCGCCGCAAGAGGCGATAAAGGGGTAATGCCTTTTCTCCTAAGCGGGAGATAAAGCGGCTTAGAGCCACCACGCATCCAGTCAATTTTCGTATTTGTTTGAGGTCTTTTGGGATATCCAATTGTGACAGAGCTCGGATCTTGGATGGGTTTTCTTCAATTCCTTTATCGGATACGATTAAGCCCAAGAGCTTTCCGGCTGGTATGCCGAAAACGCATTTTTCCGGGTTGAGCTTAATGTCATATGCTCGGAGATTGTCGAATGTGAGCCTCAAGTCGTCTACTAGAGTTTCGACATGCTTGGATTTGACGACCACATCATCTATGTATGCCTCCACTGTGTTGTCGATCTGGTTTGCCAGACATGTCTGAATCATGCGCTGATATGTTGCGCCGGTGTTTTTGAGCCCGAAGGGCATTGTGTTGAAGCAGAATGGGCCGTATGGAGTGATGAATGCCGTTGCGGCTTGGTCTGGCTCTGCCATCTGAATTTGGTGGTAGTCGGAGTATGCATCGAGGAAGCACAATGAATCGTGTCCTGCGGTAGCATCGATAATTTGATCGATGCGGGGAAGGGGGAAGGGATCCTTTGGGCAAGCCTTGTTAAGGTCCTTTAAATCGACACACAGGCGCCAGGATTTGTCCTTCTTTGGTACCATTACCAGGTTTGCTAGCCAGTCCGGATGTTTTATATCTCTAATGAATCCGGCCTCCAATAGTTTGGCTAGCTCCTCTCCCATGGCCTGTCTCTTAGGTTCGGAGAAGCGTCGAAGAGCTTGTTTGACTGGCTTGAATCCTTTTAGGATATTTAGGTTGTGCTCGGCCAGCCGGCGTGGGATTCCTGGCATGTCTGAAGGGTGCCAGGCAAAGATGTCCCAATTTTCGCGTAGGAATTCTCGTAGTGCGGCGTCTACATCAGGGTTTAATTGTGCCCCGATGGAGGCCCTCTTTGTAGGGTCCGTTGGATGGACTTGGAATTTGACTATTTCGTCCGCCGGTTTAAAAGAGGTGGACTTGGATCTCTTATCGAGTATCACATCGCCCCTGTTCACCATGGAGTGCAGCGCAGTGAGTTCCACGGCCGCTAGGGCTTCGGATAGTGCCTCAAGGGCAAGTGCGGCTGTTTTGTTTTCGGCGCGGAGTGCTATGTCCGGGTCACTAACAAGAGTGATGATTCCGTTGGGTTAGGGCATTTTGAGCTTCATGTACCCGTAATGGGGTATAGCTTGAAAAATTGTTAATGCATCTCCCCTAATAGAGCGTGGTATCCGCTGCTGAACGGGGCCACTTGGAATGTGACCTCCTCGGACCTGTAATTATTCGGCGTGCCGAACACCACATCCAGTGTGATTTTTCCTGTACAACATGCTTCCCGACTGGGGATTATTCCTCTAAAGGTTACGCTGCTTCACTCAATGCGGCTCCAGTCTATTTCCATTTTTCGAAGGATTTCCTCGTAAATGAGGTTTAATCCGCTGCCGCCATCCATGAGTACCTTGGTAAGGCGAAAGCCGTCCACTATTGGACTGAGAAACAATGCGGCTGGTGCTCGGGCTGTTCGGAATTTTGGTTCATCACTGGCATTAAAGGTAATAGCCATGTCACTCCATGGATTTATTGTTGCTACCTGGTGGACTTCGGCGAGGCTGCGGAGTGTTTGTTTCCGTATATTATTTGATGCGAAAGTTTCGAAGACTGTTAATACCGTATGGTATTGCTGGGCTGGTGCTCTGGAGCTAGAAGCTCTTAGCCATTTGTGGCCACCTGCCGTAGTATCCAACATGCTCTAAGGCTATGAGTTGGCGTGGCGCCCTCTGTACTATGAATTTTGCAGGGTCCATTGAGCCATCCCTCCAGTACGGTTCCATGCCCTTTAGAGGGTTTTTGCTTTTTGGTATTTAACCCAGGTGCCTGGTAATGGTGCACCCTTTTATTTTTGACTAGGGTTGTGTTCAAGGCCGGATTATCCCAAAATTTGATTTTGGTTTTCCGAACGCTCTCCATCGCATAGTACTTTCGTACTATGGACGCCAAGTCAGCAAAGCATGTAATTTCGCGACGACTTATGGCGTTGAGGATTCCTTCGTCCGTGCAATTAATGCAGAAGAATGAAATTGCGTCCTCTTCACGATAGTCCTTTATCTTGTTCATGACCAGGAGGAATCTGGCCCAGTAATGATGTACTGTTTCAGCGGGCTCTTGCCGGATTTGGGATAGATCGCTTATGTTTGGGTGAGCGGGTGGAGTTAAATTCCGAACTCCGTCCAATCTAAGACTCAGGGGCCAAGAAGCTTCCGAACTTGGAAGCTCGGGTTCTTGGACGTTGTCCGATGAATCTAGCCCGCTGCCTGACTTTAAGTTCAGGGCTTGAGTGGTGTTCTCTCCTCCGCGGGAATCCAGCATGGAGGGGTCACTACTAGGAAAAGGGCTATAGATAGGACTGATTCTAATGGCGCACCAGGTAAGTAGTGCGCCATTACTATATACTAATGGTGCACCGATTGCTCGTGCGCCATTTGTGTGGAAGACACTAATGGCGCACCATGCTCACGGTGCGCCACTACTATTGATTTTTTTCCCATTTTTCCATACAAACTAATGGCGCATGGACGGCAAAGTGCGCCATTACTAGTTAGAACTAGTAATGGCGCACGACCAAGACAGTGCGCCATTAGTATATATATATATTACTTTTTTGCAAACCTACTAATGGCGCACTGTACCAGAGTGCGCCATTACTAGTTTAAACTAGTAATGGCACACTTTTCCATAGTGCGCCATTAGTATACATATGTTTTTTTACTTTTCTGCAAAAAGTACTAATGGCGCACCACCTGCCGGTGCGCCATTAGTAACCAGGGTTACTAATGGCGCATTCTGTGGTGGTGCGCCATTAGTAACCTGGGACGAACAAGATATTTTGGACAGCCCACCTACCCACTCACTTTCCCCACTTCATTCTCTCCACCTCCTCCTCCAAGCTTGTCTCGGCTGCCTCCTCCTCCTCACCTCATTTCCACCATAGATTCATCAAAATTAAGTGGTGAAATCACATTTTTTTTTGATAGGTAAGTAAGGGGAAAGCTATCTTCATGATGTAGATCTACTTTTTTTCTCCCTAGCTCGCTCCAACAACGTGCACATGCACTTTTTGTGGCCTAGCTAGATCTATGTATGTTTGTGGTGTTGCTTGTGTTTGTGGTGTTGCATATATGTTTGTGTTTGCCAATATTTTGCCGGAATGTTGATTCATTTCCGTTTTGGCAAGAATTTTGGCACTATGCATTCTTTTTGGTCCTATTTTTAGGGAAGGTCGTGCCGAATTTTTTCTTGGTTCTAAAATATCGTTTTGCTCTACCCTGCAGGCGACCATGGTCCGCACGATGACCGAAGGCATCGTGAATAGGTTTTTGAGCTCCGCGAAGGCCGAGATGCTTCAAAAGAACGAGACGGAGATAAGATGTCCATGTCGAAGATGCAAGCTGAAGAGCCTTATTCCGGACCCGGATTCCAGGAAGGTGCGGGACCACCTGCTCTTTCTTGGTTTCATGGATGGCTATCGGTGGCAAGGTGATGAAGATGACTATGAAGTCGTCCATGGAGGCCGGGCAAGAAATGAGGAAGTGCAACAAGACAACCACCGCGGCGAGGGCGGGCGAGAAGACGAAGAATCTCCAGGACATGATCACGACGGTGATGATGTACACAATCATCATGTAGAAGATGTCGTACATGATGATGAGGAAGATCAAGACGAAGGGCATGATCATGAAGATGAAGATGCCGGAGCAGACGACGATGGAGGCTGGGTGCAGGACCCTCATATTCAAGAGCTGCTTCGCAATCAGACGGATAACGCAAGAGCTGCCACCCGAGAGAAAGCCAAGCTGGATCAACTGGAGATAGATGCGGTTACTCCATTGTATGAAGGATGCAGGCCCGAGGATACCCGCCTAAAAGTAACGCTCGTGGCTCTGGAGATGATGGTAAAACACAAAATGACCGACGCATGCTTCGACGAGAACATGTCATTCTGGCACGAACGCCTTCCCAAGGGGAACAAGTGCCCGACCAGTTTCGAGCAGGCGAAGAAAATCGTGTGTCCTTTCCGATCGTGAAATACCATGTGTGCATGAACAATTGCATAATTTATTGGGACGAGCACGCGGAGTCTACCATATGTCCGGTGTGCAGCGTCACTCGATACAAGAAGAGGAAGAAAGCTCCTCGAAAATCGGTGTGGTACTTTCCGATCACTCCTCGTCTGCAGCGGTATTTCACGGACCATAAGGTAGCAAAGCTCCTGCGTTGGCACGCGGATAGGGAGGAGAAGAAGCAGGAAGATGACGAAAATGATCCGGAGATAAATAAAAAAGACAAGATGCTGAGTCACCCTAAGGATGCGAGCCAGTGGCAAGCATTGAACTTCGAATACCCAGAATTTGGGAAGGCTCCAAGGAACATCGTGCTGGGCGCGAGCACCGATGGAGTCAATCCGTTTGGCAGCCAGAGAAGCACACATAGCACCTGGCCTGTGTTTGTGTGGATGTACAACCTTCCCCCCTGGTTGTGCATGAAGAGGAAGTACATTCACATGAGTGTGCTAATTGAAGGGCGGAAATAACCAGGGAACGACATCAATCTGTATCTGGGGCTGCTGAAGGAGGAGCTAGACACGCTGTGGAAAACGCCAGCCAATACGTGGGACGCCGCAGAGAAAGAATATTTCCCTATGAGAGCCGCACTGCTCACGACGGTGCACGACTATCTTGGTTACGGATATCTCGTGGGGCAGGTAGTCCACGGATTTTCTGGATGCGTAAGGTGCATGGATGACACAACGTATCGCCAGCTAGATAGAGATCCCGGGTCTTCGAAAACCGTGTTCATGGGACATCGAAGGTGGCTTCGCGACGATGACCCATGGAGGAAACGCAAGGATCTGTTGGATGGTGAAACCGAACCCCGAAAATGCCCGTGTACGAGGAGCGGCGAGGAAATCGATGAGCTGTTGAAAAATTGGAAAGAGTGCCCACTGCCGGGAAAGAAGCAAAAGGCGCCAGAGCCGGGAAAGAAGCGAAAGGCGCCAGAGCCGCTGCTGAAGGTATGGAAAACGAGGTCTATTTTATGGGACTTGCCGTACTGGAAGATCCGCCGTGTGCCTCACAGCCTTGATGTCATGCATATCACGAAGAACGTGTGCGAGAGTCTGCTTGGTACCCTGCTCAACATGCCAGAGAGGACCAAAGATGGGCCGAAAGTAAGGGCAGATTTAAAATCAACGGGCATCAGGCAGGAGCTTCACGCTAATGATGATGATGATGATGATGATGATGATGATGATGATGATGATGATGATGATGATGAGGCGAAGCAGGACACAGAAAGTCGTCGCAAAAGGCAAAAAGGCCAAGAAGACCGGAAATGACTACCCTCCCACGTGCTTCACTCTAAGTCAGGAGGAGATCGAGCAGTTTTTCACCTGCCTCCTAGGAGTAAAAATTCCTTACGGTTACGCAGGGAAGATAAGCAGATACCTAGACCCAGCGAAGCAAAAGTTCAGCGGGATGAAGTCTCACGATTGTTACGTGCTGATGACGCAGATACTTCCAGTTGCAATCTGTGGGATCATGGACGCGCACGTTCGTGAAACGCTATTTGGCCTTTGCAACTTTTTCGACGTCATCTCTCGGAAGTCGATTGGCGTGAGGCAACTCAGAAGGCTACAGGAAGAGATCGTGGTGATACTATGCGAGCTTGAGATGTACTTCCCGCCCGCATTCTTCGACGTTATGGTGCATCTGCTGGTCCATATCGTGGAGGATATCATCCAACTCGGGCCGATGTTCCTGCACAGCATGATGCCGTTCGAAAGGATGAATGGTGTCATCAAAGGATACGTTCGGAACATGTCATGTCCAGAGGGAAGTATAGCCAGGGGCTTTCTGACCGAAGAGTTCATCTCCTACTGCACGAATTATCTAGGCATCGAGAACCCCGTAGGTCTGCCCGTCAACAGGCACCTCAGCAGGCTCGCTGGGTGGGGTCACCGTGAGGGTCGCTGCGAAATACATGTTGACTTCGAGGGTCGACTCGCCGACTTTGAAAGAGCAAACCTAGTCGCGCTACAACACATAGACGTGGTCGATCCTTGGGTGGTAGAGCACAAAACCTTTATTGAGAAGACGTACAATGACCGAGGCCAACAGATGACGGACGGAGATATACTCAAAGAGCACAACTCATGTTTCATGCGTTGGTTCAAGCAGAAGCTTCTGTCGTACCCTTTACATGAGGATTCTTCCGCGGAAGAACAACTCATATTCACCTCGTCACAGGGCGCCGAGCACAACCTGATGACCTATGAGGCATACGATATCAACGGCTACACATTCTACATCGAGGACAAGGACATGAAGAGCGATGGTTATCAGAACTCCGGGGTAACGATGGAATCCTACACCGGTAAGGACAAGGACAGATACTACGGAAGGATCGAGGAGACCTGGGAGCTGAGCTACGCTGGAGAGAAGGTGCCGATGTTCCGTGTCAGATGGGCCAAGAGCATCCTAAAAGAAGACCGATATTTCACCACCATGGTTATACCCGAAGCCAAATCCAAGACCGCGGGCGCGAATGTCACCGCGAAAAATGAGCCATGGGTACTGGCTTCCCAAGTGGACCAATGCTTCTTCATTACCGACCCGCCAAAGCCCAGTCGTGTTGTCGTGAGGAGAGGCAAAAGGAAGATCATCAGAATGGATGGAGTAGCCAATGAGCAAGACTTTGACAAGTACGGAGACCCGAAGATTGAACATGACGACGACGATGAAGTAGCAGCACACACCACAAGAAGAAGCAGGACCACCCTACCTAAAGGACGTCCATTCCACAGAAGAACTCCATTTGCGAAAAAGAAGGGCAAGAAGATTGTGAACAGATAGCTAGCTAAGATCGATTGTATTTAAATCGTAGTATTCATTTCTCGATTGTATTTCATGGGCACTTTTTGATATCATGAATATTTTTAAATTTCATGGGCACTTTTTGAAATCATGAGGACACTTGATCTTGATCCCCCTCCATCTCGATCTCAATTCCAGGAGGACATATTTAAACACAAATAAATATAAAAACAGCATTTAAAATGCATAAAAAAATATTGGGGAGCCTGGGAATCGAACCCAGGACCTCCTGGTGTGTGTGTTGCATGCTGACCAGTCGGGCTAGTGGGTGGGTTCTGTTGTAGATAGGGCTAGGTTGTAGATAGGGCTAGTGGGCTAGATTAAAACAAAATTCTAATGGCGCACCGAGGGGTGGTGCGCCATTAGAATAGCCGTACTTATGGCGCAGAGGGCGTGGTGTGCCATTAGAAAGCTTCCCCCACACTAAATCCCCAATCTCTCTAATCTCTCCCCTGCCTCATCGATCTCACCCGCTGCCCCCCGTGTTCGCCACCCCCCTCGCCGCCCCCCTCGCCTCCTTCACCGTCCCCGAGTCCAGCGCCGCCTCCCTCGCCGTCCCCGAGCCGAGCGCCGCCTCCCTCGACGTCCTCCCGCCCAAGCGCCACCTCCCCCCGTGGCCCCGCCTGCGCCCTCGACATGCTCGCCGTCTAAGACCGCGCGGCCTGCCCAGGAGGACCGCCGCCGTCTTCCTCTTCGACTACGAGGACCCGTACGAGCTCGGACGCCCAAGAGGACCGCCACTGCTCGACGCCCTCGACTGTGCGGCCTGCCCAGGAGGAGCGCCACCGCTCGACGCCGAATTCACGCAGCTTCGACTAGCTCCGGCTGCCCCGAGTCGCCCTCGACCTCCCAAGTGAGTACCCGAGCCGCTTCCCCCTCTTCCCCCTCTTTATTTCCTTCTGATGTGTTCTAGGGTTGGGGGTTGGAGAAATTTGGACAAGGAAAGGGGGTTGGAGAATTATGTAGCTAGGGTTTTCCAAATGTTCAAATCTCTCAGCTTGAATTTAGATGCATTTTAGAGGATACTTGGTACATATTCATTTGGTCCATATTCATTTGCAGTGAACATACATTTTCACTGTTCTTATAATATTTGCTTGATGTTAGATTATGCTATGAGGATATTAGTCTAAGCCCAGTCTTGGATGCATTGTTTTATCCTGCGGTGGTTAAACCGGTTCTGAAAATTATCTAGTTTGACCTGTACTTGTCCAGCTATCATAATCTATTCTTTGACCATGGCAGTAGTTGGCATTTTGTTATGATAATTTCAGTATATATCTTATTATCCTTTGCTGATCTCATTGTATTTTCAATGCACAGGCAACTCTCCGACGAAGTCTCCTCTAGGTAATATATGTCTCATGCTTTCTAAAGATTACTAGTATACTGACTAAACTATCCACTTGCTATGCTTAGCTGCTCTGTTGTTTGAATCATGACACTTTGCCAGCTGAAACTTGCCTATCACACTATCGATGTATTGCTCAACTAAAAACACAAATAGTTGTAGTTTTTGTCTGTCATAATGCAAGTAAGCATACTAGTCTCAACTAAGCATACTAGTTTTTTGTAGTGAGACAGTAAGATAGTGAGACAGTAAGAAGGAAACTTCCCAGATTATGTAGAAAGAAAATACTTGGTTTGACAGCAAGTACCATGACATGAATCAAAAAACATATACGGTGGGAAAAATAAAATGGCAGAAACCTGGGAGGTTCTGGTTTGCTGTATCTCCACCAGTTTGGGTTGACGAATGTGGATGATTTTTTTATCCTGTGAACTCATTGTACTGCTACAAGAATTTGGTATCATCATGGTGTAATTTTGTTAATATTCTGGTTTTGTTAGATAGTGGCTACACTAATCTAGTGTGATAGAATTTTCCTTCCCATTTGGTATCATCATGTTCAGTGTATACAGTTATAACATCATGTGGGTTTTTTAAGTCTGTTTACAGCTCATGTGGGTTTTAACATCATGTGGGTTGGTGAATGTGGATGATTTTTTTATCCTGTGAACTTGAATGTTATAATGCTATTTTCTTCAGAGGCTACTGTCAAAAACTTGAGCTACTATCTTGCAAATATGATGATCATCTTGCTAGTTTGCTGGGTTTTGTCTCCGACCATTGTGTCGTGATGAATTTGCAGGTACCCCGATAGGCCCTTGAGTTTGCCAGAATGTTGATTAACTTCTGTTCCGGCAAATTCAGGTACTCCATATGTCCTATTTTCAGCAAAGGTCATGCTGAAATTTTAGCATGACTGTGCTAAAAATAGGACATGTGGGGTACTTGCGACTAATGCATGGACCGGGGTATCTTAGTACTTAGTTAAGTAGGATCTAATGCCCCACCATTCTTGCTGCATTAAACCATAGGTGGCAATAGAGCCAAGTGATTAGTGCCAAGTGATGAGGCCCAACCTAGGGTGCCTCGGCTAGGCTTTTAGGGTGCCTCGGCGTCGACAAACCCTAAATGATAAAAGCTTAGCTTTTAGGATGCCTCGGTGTCGACAAACCCTCAATGATGAGACCGTGATCTTGTTCCTTGACAATAACCAACTTTTTGACCAAACTATTTTCCTATTTAAAGCGAAACATGGCCAACAACGATGAGGCCGGCGGTTCAGGCGGCAAGCAATTCTGGGAGCTGTCCCAGGAGATGGAGGAACAACCTCACCACTATGAGGACGCCGCGGAAGACACTGATCCTGATTACACAACCCCTAGTGGCGTCGGGGATGACACCACTGATGGTGCCGCCGAGGATGCCACCACTGATGATGGCGGCGCACACAAAGATGGCAGCCAACCGAAGAAGCAAAGGAAGGACCGGCGCCCGAATGCGCTCCGCACCCTCAAGGAGGAATTCACTCAAGTGGACTCCGACGGGAATCCAACGGAGCCCAAACATATAGTCAAGGGGTACTCGGTTCAGCTCGGGTGCATTCTCCGGAGCACCGTCTCGATCAACACCGAGAACCTTAGGCATAAGGACCGAGGGAATTTGCCCAGCCTCCTCTTCATGAAGCTGCACGAACGATACAAGTTCCCCGCCGAATTTGAAAAAACACGCCTCTCGGGGAATAAAGTGAACAGTGCCGCCCTCACGAAGATGAGCACGTCCCTGTCTACTTGGAGAAGCGCGGTGAAGAGAATGATTGATAAAGGTGATAGTTATGAGAAGATCAAGGAGAAATATCGTTTGATGAGCAAAGATGACTACAACGAGTTCAAGATAAAGTGCGAGAGCAGTGCAACCACCGAATCAAGTCAGTGGGGAAAAGAAATGCGGGAGTTGAACTTACGGGAACACAAACTCGGTCCCGGCGGTTACAGAGTGGCGGAGCCTATATGGGACAAGGACGACGCGGAGCGTGCCGAGCAAGGCCTACCGCCCCGCTTCGAGAAATACAGCGGTAACAAGCAGACCAGGAACTATGTCAGGGCCCGGTACAAGGAGGACCCGGTAACAAAGGAGCTTACCACAGATCCGAAGACCAGGGCGCTTGAGCTTGTTCTGGTAAGGAATACACCCTCGCGTAATTAGCTCCATATGATTGCACTCTAACTAATCCCCTATATTTCTAAATGGTTCACGTTCCTTTCGCAGGAAACTGAAAGCAGTAGCGCGGGGTCGTCTCAGAGCTCCCCTTTCGACAGCCCTTTAAATAGGGCGTTGAACATAATGAAAAGCAAGGATAAGCTCACTAAGCCGACGTCAGCTGGTCGTGTGGCCATCAAAGGCTTGTCCACAAAATGGGGGTCATACTATACCGCTGGTGTGCGGAAGGAGAAAAAGGCCAGCTCGGAAAGCCAGACGCGCGAGGTTGAAGCACTCAAGGCACAAGTGGCGCGGATTTAGGAGCTTGTCCAAGAGCAAGTGGAACAACAACTGGGAACGAAGCTAAACGCCATGGTGCCTACGTTGATTCATGGGCTAACGACGTGGATTGCGGGCGGCCAACAGGGGCCTCCCCCGGTTCCCAGCTTCACGGCCAGCAACTCGCATAACGCGCAGGCGGCGCCATTGGTGTCTCCGGCGGCGCCATTGGTGTCTCCGGCGGCGGCGCCATTGGTGTCTCTGGTGGAGGTGGTATTCGTGTCTCTGGCGCCGGCACGGGCATTGGAGCATAATGCACCCGGGTGTACGCCGGCCGGCACCTCGCCAGCAAGCTCCCCCTCCGTCAGTTGCATGCCCGCCGTTGGCGGTGCCTCAACATTAGCCGAGCTCGACGGCATCATGGTAACTAAGCCTCTCGGCCGATGACTTCATCTCCTTGCCTTTGACTGGGCATCCCTGATGCCCTGTACATGTTTTCGCAGGGCACCGCCGACGTTCCTTGCACTCTTCTGCACTTCGTGGGCGCCGAGTTGGTCGATGTCGCCAAGGGCAAAATCGTTCAACCGGGCAACCGCATGTTCCACGGTAATCCAATGCCACCCACAGTGTATAGGGTTGAAGTGGTTCGGGTGCTACCAGGCTGCGACGAGCTGTTACCTCCGGTTCGACCCGCTGGGGCCGACGAAGAAGATCAGATGACCCTCAGCGCCTGCGTAAACTGGCCGCTGCTTTGCCCGAAGAGCCAGATTCGTTTGGGGGCGGGGGACACCACCCCACGACAAGACCGCCAGTCGTGCCGGTGCCAAGCCATGGCAAGAATGCTGCAACGCTACCGGACCTGCCGGACATCCCTATGTCGGACATCCCTATGGCACAGGATCCGGACAACCCTATGGCACAGGATCCGGATAATGACGACGGTACATTTACCAAAGTCGATAAGTACTTTGCCGAACATGGGTACGCTGACGAGTTCTGCGGGCCTCTTTCTCAAGAACCCAACCAAGACGACCGCAATCTAGCTGGTACGGCGGAGAAATCCAATTGCAATAGGCGTCGCCTGCCGTTCAGTTCTCAGGAGACGCCTCCAGCTCCCGCCTTCACCGAGCCTCAAATAGCTGAGGTGCGAAATATTATCAGCCCCAACACGCTCAAGAAAGCAAACTGTGAGCAGAACTCGGTCCCATTACAGGAGATCAAGAAGAAGGGACGGAAACGTAAGACTAACAAGGGCGCCGGTGCGAGCCAGCCGGCACCGAGTTCGATCCATGCTCGGGACGGGACACCTTCACCTAAGGATATCTCGAGGAGGGTGCATGTGGCGGGTAGGGCGATGCTACCGCCAAATATGCTGAATGCTGCAACCAGTGCTATGCGGAGTCTGCACGACAGTGTTCTTTCTTTGGAGAAGCGGCGTCTGAGAGAGAATGATGTGGCATACCCGGTTTTCGTGGCCAAGGTGCCAGAGGGCAAGGGCTTTGCGGATGGCGACATCGGGGGTACGATCGTCCTACGGTTTGATGACATCTTTGCTATGTTTAACCTTCATCCGCTGCACTACACCTTCGTTCGGCTGTTTTCGCTGAGTATGGAGATGCGGATCATTAGAGACAAGACCCCGGATATCGTGATAGTCGACCCCTTCTACATGCGTGCCAAGCACTTGAACAGCGCTGGGGACCGCCAAGTTGCGAGTTCACACCTCGAAGGCTTCATTCTGGCAAACCCAGATAAGGATAATTTCCTTTTGGCTTACTTTACTGAGTAAGTCATCCCTTAACCGCCCCGTAACATATGATTTCTTAGATTTTGATCGTTCTTTTTTTCTAACATTCCGTGTTCTGTGCAGTGACACACATTGCACACTCATCCTCTTAAGCCCGAAATATTCCATGGCCACGTATTTCGACCCGAACCGTAACTCCAAGATAGACTACACAAATGTTCTCCTCGGCTACGCCAAATCTGAAGGCACCTTCACCAGGGCAGTTCGTAAGTACGGCAAGCACATGTTCTCACACCATACGAAGTTCTGCTGTGTCAAGCAGCCGCCTGGCAGTCAGAAGGATGCCTACTACACCCTCCATCACATGCGGGCGATCGTAAGGGACCATCATCAACTTCTGCTACCAGATAATCTCAAAGATTGGGCCGCGAGGTTGTCGGCAGTCCAGGACGCGGACCTCAGACAAGAATTCTTTCGCATCTAGTCGGAGTTTGCGGACATCATCCATCAAGATGTCCTTCATACCTCGGGGTAGTTCTTCGTCAGATATCAACCGTCAAACAGTGAGATAGATGAAACGCTACAAATGCAGGGTGACAACGACCGCGATTTCATGACCATCACGACAGACGGCGGCTTCATCCACGCTCCTGTCCGATGAGTCGAGTCAAAAGTAGTGATGTGTAGTTCTGAAACATTGATTAGCTCATGTTGTAATTAAACTTTAATGAAGTCGTATGTCTCTTTGGTTTGGACAGTCGTTCAACTTAGATGTAATCGATGCTATTTATTAGTAGGACCATGAATCGTGCTATTAATGTCTCGCTTTTCTCTTTCGATCCTTTTGTTGCATACTTACATATTGCTTATGTATTGTGTGTTGTTTGGCTTGTGCTTAGAGATGCTGTCGTATGTCGTGTACAAGGGTAAGGTTCCCGGAGTCTATGACGACTGGGAGGAGTGTCGGAGACAGGTTCACCGTTTCAGCGGTAACAGTTACAAAGGGTACACTACTAGGGCGGAGGCCGAATCTAGATATGCCCGCTATCTAGCGGGAGAGAGGATGGAGCGTTGGAGGAACCGGATGAGGACCACAACTCTCTTTTATGTGATGGTAGTTTAGATGATCGATATCGACTTGTAATGTGAAGACAAACTCGATACTCACGGTCTTGAGACTTGTAATGTTTTATCTTTGTTCGGTCTTTCGAATTCGGAGACTAATATGATGAATTGTATTCGGAGACTAATCTTCTAATTTATTCAATGAATCTGATGTTGCTGTGTGCTGCTGTCTATATTTTGTCCAATAATATATTTTGTAACCTGTGCAAAAATCAGAAAAGCAAAAAAAAAAGAAAAACCAAATATTCATACTAATGGCACATCAAGGCCGAGTGCGCTATTAGTATGCCAAAGGATACTAATGGCGCATCGTGGCAGAGTGCGCCATTAGTGTGACAAAGCACATGGTTACATATGGCCCCCCAGGAGGCAAACTAATGGCGCATGGTGTTACATACTAATGGCGCACTGGCAGGTGCGCCATTAGTATACCAGATACTAATGGCGCACCGGTGGTGCGCCATTAATTAGTAAAAAATTATAATGGCGTGCTACTAATAGCGCACCGGTAGTGCGCCATTAGTAAGCAAAACCGGTGCGCCATTAGTAGGCCTTTTCCTAGTAGTGGGTCAGGAATCCGGACATAGCTAGTCCTTAGGATAGAAGAAGGGTCGCCATATTGTTCCTCTACCACAGCAACATGGTGGGTAGCCTGGGGAGAGTTAATCTCTCTCATATCGGTTTTAGGCCCAATCTGGTCGTAGTCTGTAGCGACTCCCAGGGCGGCGATGCGATCCAAGAGCTCGTTTAAGGAGGAGAGCTCCATCAGATCTAACTACTCGGCGAGTTCCGAGTTGACGTGAAGATTGCTTTTTATGACCCGAGAAGTCATCGTCGGCGCGGCGGCCGAACAGGAGGTCATAAGAAAACCACCTAGCCGGAGAGTTTGGCCGATGGCCAAAGCTCCTTTAGCAATGGTGTCGTCTTTAAAGAACGGATGAGGCATCCTTCCTGATGGCGACGACACAGAGGAACTCTCAATGAAAGCACCAATGTCGGTCTCAAAACCGGCGGATCTCGGGTAGGGGTTCCCGAACTGTGCGTCTAGGCGGATGGTAACAGGAGACAAGGGACACAATGTTTTTACCCAGGTTCGGGCCCTCTCGATGGACGTAAAACCCTACTCCTGCTTGATTAATATTGATGATATGGGTAGTACAAGAGTAGATCTACCACGAGATCAAAGAAGCTAAACCGTAGAAGCTAGCCTATGGTATGATTGTTGTTCGTCCTACGGACTAAAACCCTCCGGTTTATATAGACACCGGAGAGGGTTAGGGTTACACAGAGTCGGTTACAATGGTAGGAAATCTATATATCCGTATCGCCAAGCTTGCCTTCCACGCCAAGGAAAGTCCCATCCGGACACGGGACGAAGTCTTCAATCTTGTATCTTCATAGTCCAGGAGTCCGGCCAACAGTGATAGTTCGGCTATCCGGACACCCCCTAATCCAGGACTCCCTCAGGAGTGCGTCTACATACCCTTGTAGATCCCTAAGCAGAAGCGTTCAAGTGAACGGGGTTGATGGAGTCGTAGTCGCCGTGATCCAAATCACCGATGATCCTAGTGCCAAACGGACGGCACCCCCGCGTTCAACACACATGCAGCCCGGTGACATCTCCCATGCCTTGATCCAGCAAGGAGAGAGGGAGATGTTGGGGAAGACTCCATCCAGCAGCAGCACGCCGGCGTGGTGGTGGTGGAGGAGCGTAGGACTCCAGCAGGGCTTCGCCAAGCACCGCAAGAGACGAGAAGGGAGAGAGGTAGGGCTGCGCCAGGGAGAGGTCGGAACTCTTTTTGTTTGCAGCCCCAAAGATCTCAGCTATATATAGGGGAGAGGGAGGGGGCTGCGCCCCCTCTAGGGTTCCCACCCCAAGGGGTGCGGCAGCCCCAAAACCCATCTAGGGTAGCGGCCAAGGGGGGGAGAGGGGGAAACTTGCCCCCCAAGTAAGGTGGAGGCGCCCCCTCCCCAAACCCTAGGCGCCTTGGGCTCTGGTGGCGGGGCGCACCAGCCCACCTGGGGCTGGTCCCCTCCCACACTTGGCCCATGCTGCCCTTTGGGGCCGGTGGCCCCACTTGGTGGACCCCCGGGACCCTCCCGGTGGTCCCGGTACATTACCAATAGCACCCGAAAATTTTCCGGTGACCAAAACATGACTTCCCATATATAAATCTTTACCTCCGGACCATTTCGAAACACCTCTTGACGTCCGGGATCTCATCCGAGACTCCGAACAACATTCGGTAACCACATACAAACTTCCTTTATAACCCTAGCGTCATCGAACCTTAAGTGTGTAGACCCTACGGGTTCGGGAGACACGTAGACATGACCGAGACAACTCTCCGGCCAATAACCAACAGCGGGATCTGGATATCCATGTTGGCTCCCATATTTTCCACGACGATCTCATCGGATGAACCACAATGTCGAGGATTCAATCAATCCTGTATTCAATTCCCTTTGTCTAGCGGTATAGTACTTGCCCGAGATTCGATCGTCCGTATCCCGATACCTTGTTCAATCTCGTTACCGGCAAGTCTCTTTACTCGTTTTGTAACACATCATCCCGTGATCAACACCTTTGTCACATTGTGCACATTTTGATGATGTCCTACCGAGTGAGCCCAGAGATACCTCTCCATCACACGGAGTGACAAATCCCAGTCTCGATCGTGCCAACCCAACAGACACTGTCGGAGATACCCGTAGTGTACCTTTATAGCCACCCAGTTATGTTGTGACGTTTGGTACACCCAAAGCATTCCTACGGTATCCGGGAGTTGCACAATCTCATGGTCTAAGGAAATGATACTTGACATTAGAAAAGCATTAGCATACGAACTACACGATCTTTGTGCTAGGCTTAGGATTGGGTTTTGTCCATCACATCATTCTCCTAATGATGTGATCCCGTTATCAACGACATCCAATGTCCATGGTCAGGAAACCGTAACCATCTATTGATCAACGAACTAGTCAACTAGAGGCTTACTAGGGACATGGTGTTGTCTATGTATCCACACATGTATCCGAGTTTCCTATCAATACAATTATAACATGGATAATTAACAATTATCATGAACAAGGAAATATAATAATAATAACTAATTTATTATTGCCACTAGGGTATATTTCCAACAATACCCCCACTCACTCTGTCTACATATACACTGGACCATGAAGACGCGCGTTGCTGCGCCAGTTCATCTTAAACAGTAAACTATGATATATTTGAAACGGATGAACAATAGAAATATTTGTTGAAATTTGAATGGCTTAAGCTAGAATGCCATGGTAGAGGGCATATTTATTTGAAGTTACAGCGGACCCATTTGCATATTTATTTTGATGATGGTATTTCACATATTTGAAATAGTTAGCATATTTGAAGTTAGAACTGACCCGTTAGCATTGGCTGTATTGGCTTGGATCTAGTAGTTAGAACAGGTCAAGTCTCCTCCTAAATAAAGCACCAACGAAGCTGGTGCTCCCTCTCATAAATAGGAGCACAAAATATATGTCCAAATATACATGTCTACATAGCATCGAGATCAAGATGGTTTTGCTAGTATTCCTGTATAAACAGAAAAACTGAGAAAACGCAAGCATGAACAATAACTGATCCTGAACCACGCGGCAATGGTGGTCAACAATCTCATCTCAAAAACCTTAAAAAACTGATCATGTGCAGTAAAATATAATATATGTTTTTTCCCTCCAAACTTGGACGGACACTGGCCCACTGAGCCTTCGACATATAATACCATTTGCCCATACCTGTGATGGATGGAGGCTGTGCTCGTTGCGCCTATATGGGCTTTTTTGGCCACCGATCAGCCCAACGACCGAGGAGATCGCTAGCTCGGTATGCGGAGCAGCAGCCCGAGTACGTGCGCTAGGTCATGACGCGGTGAAAATGCGACGTATCGGTGCCGGTTGTTACGACCAAATGATCTGGTCCGTTCCTGCTTCAAGTTTAACGGTTGAGGACGTCAAAACACTGTGGTGGCTCCTAGCTAGCTGAGTTATACTGTTAAGTAATGTGTCCCTGTGCTGGCGTGTGTATTATGGACCCTGATACCCTCCACTCACTCTGTCCACATGCATGCATGTGCCCAGGGACGGATACTTCCTAGCCATGGGTATTTTTCGTCCAGAACTCCAACAACGCACTACATTGTGAAACATTGCTAGAAAAATAAGGCGCACTGCATAGAGCAATGGAGGGTGAATATTCATTTCTGAGCCCAGGCTCGATCATCTGCACCCGATGAAGAGAAAAATCACAAAAATAAAAAATAAAAAAATTCAAAACAATTCAATTATTTTTGCATGGAAGATAATTTGGTGCGTGAGGTGCGCTTCAAATTTCAGATCATTTGGACATATAACTAGCTTTCATAAAAAAAGATAAAATTGGGATAGAACAATACATGAACAGTAAACATTTCACAGACTTCAAATTCTTCTTTTTTGTCGAGAGCTACTCAGTTGTCCAAATGATCTGAAATTTAGAGCGCACCTCACACACCAAATTATTTTCCATGCAAAAAAAACAGAATTTTTTATTTCCTTTTTTTTTGTATTTTCCGTTCATTGCAGGTGGAGCTGAGCCTAGGCACAGAATCACCTCGTCCAATGGAGGGAGTATACTTGAGCACTGGGGAGAACGTGTTGCCAAATAGGGCCTTGGCCCCGCCAGCCCATGGCAAATACAAGTGGGAGATTGAGAGTAGACTGTGCCGTGAATGTAAAAATAATGGAGTCTGCTATATTGGCCACCCCTTCTTTCTGTATCAAACGCTCCAATTCTGGATCCTCTCGGCATATGAACTTAGAGAAGAATTAGGTAATTTGTAGAATATATAGTCAAATAGTGGCACGCTGAGAAATTATGCTGTCACCATCAAAATTTTGGATACATTTGATCTTAGTGGAGGCTAAAGGATGATCAAAATAACTCCAATGGAGGCCAATTCCGAACAACCTAGCTTATCAAAATCATATCAAATATTCTTTATTATCACGGGCATACGAGTGGTTCATGGAGTAGAAAAGAGAAACATCTGGTTTTCAGCTCATAATTGTACTTTTTTAGAAATGTTTGAGCGAGCTAATTGCTAATAGGTCAAACTTAAATTAAATCCATGCATTAGAAGCCTCGATGAAGTGATCAAACACCATCTCATTAGTAGATACACTTCCTTCAATCTACAATATATTTCTTTTCTTACTCCGTATAACATCAAAACAATATTTTTGCCACCACTTCTAACAATAGTATGTTAGTAAATAATGAAAGCAAAATCTATGGTGAATCTAACCATGCCATTTTGATCATGTGTTTAATATGAAAATAGTGAAGGTAAGTAGGTGAGGGCATGAAGTAGAGAATGGAGAGTTGCCAATGAACGGAAGAGGAAGCAGGGCGTCGAGAAAAGTTCAAACAAATGCAACATGTCATGAAAGCTTGACATGGGGGGCCAGGTGTCTGGGCAATAGCTAAACAAAGAGTTGCAGAGAGAATCTCATGCGCCCTCTCTTGTATTTGAGAAAGGGCAGTAAAAAGGAAATAAACAAAATTCTTTAAGAAGCTCTATGCAGAAATAAGCTTACCTGCTCAACAAGTATGTTGCAATAGCATATCTAACCGGACAATCATTTTATGTGTTCTGCAGAAAATCAGCTCCATTATGTCCACCACCGAGGTCGTGCTCGCGACAGCAGGCATCAAGGGCATCATGTGCCTGTTGGGGAACGTAGCAGAAATTCAATAAATTTCTATGAGTCACCAAGATCTATCTATGGAGAGACTAGCAACGAGGGGAAGGAGAGTGCATCTACATACCCTTGTAGATCGCTAAGCGGAAGCGTTCAAGAGAACGGGGTTGAAGGAGTCGTACTCGTCGTGATCCAAATCACCGGAGATCCTAGTGCCGAACGGACGGCACCTCCGCGTTCAACACACGTACAGCCCGGTGACGTCTCCCATGCCTTGATCCAGCAAGGAGAGAGGGAGAGGTTGAGGAAGACACCATCCAGCAGCAGCACAACAGGGTGGTGGTGATGGAGGAGCATGGCAATCTTGCAGGGCTTCGCCAAGCACCGCGAGAGAGGAGGAGGACTTGGGAGAGAGGAAGGGCTGCGCCAGAACTTGGGGTCCAACTGCCCTCCCACCCCTCCACTATTTATAGGTGGGGGGAGAGGGGCCGGCCCCCCTAGATCTCATCTAGGGTTGGGGGCGGCGTCCAAGGGGGGAGGAGTGCCTCCCAAGTCAAGTGGAGGCCCTCCCCCTTAGGGTTTCCCCTCTCCCATGCGCATGGGCCTTGGGGGGGGGGCTGGTGCCCCTGGCCCATTAAGGCTAGAGCGCCCCCTACAGCCCATGCTGCTGTATTGGACGTGGTGGAACAATTTCCGAACCTCTGGAATCCTCCGGAACCTTCTGGAAGCTTCCCGGTACATTACCGGAAAAACCCGAACTTTTCCCAGAACCCGAACAACAACTTTCCATATATAAATCTTTACCCCCGGACCATTCCGGAACTCCTCGTGACATCCGGGATCTCATCCGGGACTCCGAACAACATTCGGTAACCACATACAAACTTCCTTTATAACCCGAGCGTCATCGAACCTTAAGTTTGTAGACCCTATGGGTTCGGGAACCATGCAGATGTGACCGAGACGTTCTCCTGTCAATAACCAACAGCGGGATCTGGATACCCATGTTGGCTACCACATGTTCCACGATGATCTCATCGGATGAACCACGATGTCAAGGACTCAATCAATCCCGTATTCAATTCCCTTTGTCCAGTGGTATTATACTTGCCCGAGATTCGATCGTCGGTATGCCGATACCTTGTTCAATCTCGTTACCGGCAAGTCTCTTTACTCGTTCCGTAACACATCATCCCGTGATCAAACCCTTGGCCACATTGTGCACATTATGATGATGTCCTACCGAGTGGGCCCAGAGATACCTCTCCGTTACACGAAGTGACAAATCCCAGTCTCGATTCGTGCCAACCCAACAGACACTTTCGGAGATACCCGTAGTGCACCTTTATAGCCACCCAGTTACGTTGTGACGTTTGGTACACCCAAAGCATTCCTACGGTATCCGGGAATTGCACAATCTCATGGTATAAGGAAATGATACTTGACATTACAAAAGCTTTAGCATACGAACTACACGATCTTTGTGCTAGGCTTAGGATTGGGTCTTGTCCACTATGTTCATGGTCAGGAAACCGTAACCATCTATTGATCAACGAGCTAGTCAACTAGAGGCTTACTAGGGACATGGTGTTGTCTATGTACCCACACATGTATCTGAGTTTCCTATCAATACAATTATAGCATGGATAATAAACGATTATCATGAACAAGGAAATATAATAATAACTAATTTATTATTGCCTCTAGGGCATATTTCCAACAGTCTCCCATTTGCACTAGAGTCAATAATCTAGTTCACATCGACATGTGATTAACACTGATAGGTCACATCGCCATGTGAGCAACATCCAAAGAGTTTACTAGTGTAGCTAAACTAGTTCACATCATCATGTGATTAAGACTTAATGAGTTCTGGGGTTTGATCATGTTTTGCTTGTGAGAGAGATTTTAGTCAACGGGTCTGCAACATTCAGATCTGTATGTACTTCGCAAATCTCTAGGTCATATTGTAAATGCTGCAGCAGCGCGTGTTTTAGGTGTGTCAGTAGCGCGGGATGGGTGCTACTAATAAGGTACTACAGCTAACATATAGAAGTAGCGCATGGTCACTGGCGCTACTGATACACAAGTGTAGCAGCAGCGCGGTTACTGGGAGCACGCTACTGCTAGTAGCTCTAGTGCCCTTTGCAGCAACGCGCTACTGCTGTAGCGGCGCTGCTGCTAACTTCTATACACTCGCTACTGCTAATTTAACAGGTTTTTTGTTTTTTGGGCATATTTGTATTGTATTTGAACAGGCTTTATAGAAGAATCTTTAGCACATAGAAATGTCATCATGATACACATACAAATGCCTGCGAGACCATGAATGTAATCATAGCGACATACAAATTGTCTCATCATAATCATCATCCAACACAAAGTGGTCTCTCGTCATCATCTCAAGAATAGCGATACAAGTCCTTGATTACTTGCAAATACATCGTCATCCATCTAAACAATGGTATACGCGAGAAGAGCTATCACTTTGAGTACATGAGTTCGTATCCCTCTCTCGCATTAGCGTGAACCTAAACTAACTACTCCCCGTCGCTCGGAAACCGGAAATCGGCAACACCTGGGCCTGACCCTCCGGCCACTCATCGTATATATACTCCTGGCGTAGCACTTCTTCGCCATCAATGATCTATGCACCTGCATCGTCACATGAGTCGATGATATGCAACATATATAGTTGAGCAACAGAAAGAGACAGACTTGACAAAAATAGAAACAACATATCATAAGCATAAATAACAAAGTTCATCATACCCAAAATGCCCTAACTAGGGTGATCTTTGCTAGTCGAGGAGGAGGACGGTTTAACTACATCACAAATAAATTTTCACTGCGCATAACTCAAAGTTTTGTCATACAGAAAGTATGGACTAAACAGACACATTGTCATATATCGACAATCACTCCAACATGTCGTGCCATCCATCGAGGTCAGGGAGATAGTCCCCGAGCTTAGTGAAAGGCTTCATGTCGAGACGCTGAGAGGCTATCCATGTTCGGACGTCTTCCCGCGACATTTGTCCTTCTCCGTAGAACATCCCTATTTTTCTGACGACCTCTTTCATGATGATTTGGGCAAGTTCGCGCTGGATGTTGTAGAACTCAGCTCGAAGTCGATGATCCTCGATATCTCCTATGTCCTTTGACCATTGCAGAATATGGGCATCGCCAGATCTAGGTGACATGTGAAGGTTCTGGTGATCCCGTCTGTACTCCAGCATGTGGTGTAGGACATAGAATCCATCATTAAGAGAATCGTTCGGTTGCTGGATGCAGCAGAAGTCGGTCTTACGGCTGAAGGCGGCTCTGCCGCCCCTTCTTTTCTTGTCCCTAACCTCTCCACCCCTTGCTTGGTAGTAAAACATAGCACCGTCGAGAACATCTTTGATGTGGGTGTAATCCTTTTTGTGAATGTGGACGGCGCGCCCAAGTAAAGAGCATGGGAGAATCGGGGGTAGAGGATGATGTGGACGGCGCGCCCGCCGCTGCGCAAAATAAGTACACCTCAAATTAATTAGCCTCCACCGTGCAAATGAATTATTGAAATCGAAGGAAGGATAGCAGCGCCGATGACTTACACGGGATGATAAGGCACGAGAATCGCCTCCTTGTCCTTATTGGCGAGCATGAAACTGACGATGTAATCCCTCGCGTATTCACGCTGCTCTGCACAGACTCTCAAGAAGCTCTCGTGCATGTAGTACGGGTCAGTGACACAGATATGACGTATCTGCTCAACCCCAATGATGTAGTTCATCTGCAAGGCATAAAGGCGGACAAACGTAAAATCCAGCTTCTTCACGTCAAACATGTCGAATATGTAATCGAATCGGAGGAAGAACTTATCTGCAGGGAAGCTATCGACGTATGACATTTGCCGCGGAACGTTAACCACGTAGAGTTGGTATCCTGGATCTTTCGAGGCGATGAGGCATTTCTCTACCCGCAGCACATCGTCACGAAGTCTCCTTAGATCACCGAATCTGGCCTGTAGCGCTGTTGCAGGTAGGATTGGTTGATCGGGGATATGCCATCTATCCGCATCGGTGATATCTATACGGTCGTGAAGCCGAGGCTGCTGAGGCGGCTGGATCATAGAATCAGCTTTTTTGCCTTTCCTCGCTCTCTTCCTAGACTTCTTTACTACCGGAAGGTCGTCCATAATACGTTGAGACGGTAATTCAGGCACCGACACATGACGCTCAAACCCTGAGGAGGCGCCAGTATAGACATACTGTTCAGCGCCATCGTCATCCTCATCCTCATCCATGGCGACATCATCAGCGACTAATGGAGCCTCCTCCTTACCCCGTCCTCTATCACCCAACCCGACACCCGACGCTAATTGGGTAGGTGGGGTGTTGATGTTCATACCTTGCTGAGGCTGTGTTCTTGTGGGTGTGCTCCCGGCCGCCTCCTGACGAAGCAGACTCTTTGGGCACAACAGGACCCACCCATTGCAACAATCACCAAGCCGCCGCGGTGTCTCCTCGTCATGCACCTGTAGTGTTGGAGGAGGCAAATTCTCGTGGCCCGGTTCGACACTGGCCATGGAAACCTTGAAGACGTTCGGGGGGATCGGCCGGCTGTGGAACAATGGTTCCTTCGGCTTCATTATCGTCGCCTTCCCCACGTCCACCTTCTGGTCGCCGATGGTGTACAATATGGTGCACGGGGTTTCATCGGCCTGCAAAGAAAAGTCTGGGACGTGAGACATCCGAAAGGCAACGAAAACGGGAGATTATACATTTATATTGAATGGCACCGGTGTGACAGATACCGTGAGGGCGTCGAGCTCAGCCAAAGACGAAGCACCGCCGAGCACGTCCGGTGCGGGAGCCGGTGCGGGAGCAGGTGCTCCCAAGAAGTCAGCAACGGGAAAGTCCTCTGCATTTTTTTTCTGGATTTTTCCTTGTCCAAGTGATAACGCCCATCACCAAGGTAGTAGACAAATCTGCAACCACCTGTTTTGCGGCAGCTACCGCTGTTGCAACTGTTTGAGATGATTTCTTCTCAACCGCAATCTCAACCTTCTTGTCGATGTTTTCTTCAGTTAACCTCCGTCTTTCCTTTCTCTCCTCCGTGGTCTCACGGTAGTACTTCTTCCACGTGGCGCCGTCTCCGACACCGTGCACGCGTCCATACGACGGTCAAGTATCCACCGGTTGTCGTTCAATATGTTCAACGCCCGGTTGAATGGAGTGTCCCACTTGGGCCTCGCCAATGCCTCAGACGGCGAGTCGCTTTCGGCCGCAATTCTGTGCTGCTCTCTCTGCAAAAAGCACAAGGATCGTTTACAAATATGACTAACGTGTGCAGTCAAATTGATCAGAAACTAAAATTACCAACAGTCTCATGAACTCCATAATGATCGGTGTTGTCTCGTAAACCTTCTTCACTGGGTCCCAACGGTGTTGGGCCTTCAGGACGTCACGCTCCTGCGGGACGGTGAAATCCGCCAAGGGGTCTGGGATGCCCAGACTCACGGCTTCTGCGTCCTCCTTGGCCCATTTTGACCTCTTCCGCCGTAACCATGGCTTCTGAGGTGGTGGCTCCCAATGTTCCTCTTTTGAAGCCCCTTCATGTACTTAGACTTTTTTTGGCAGCTTCGGCCTCGCAGGCCTCCTTGAATATTTGAAACTGCTCTTTCGTGATTGTCGGATTATCCTTTACAATCTTGGAGTAGGGTTCCCCGTCGTTGATCTTTACTTTCACTCGATTTTTCCAGGCGGCCAACGCGTCGTTAAACTTGGTCATGGCGTGTTTGTTTATCTTCTTCATTGTCGGGTCCTCGTCTGGATCTTCATAATCCTTCTCATTCCGGCCCGAGAACAAGAATATCTGGTGAAACTTCTTTAGGAGGGAGCTCCTCATATTTTCTATCTTCTGTAGTTTCTCATCATTGATGGTGGCGGTTGTCCGTACGATGCAGCCTATTTGATTGCCGTAGCACGCGCGCGCTTCCTCGGGCGCCTTTGGCTCAAAATTACCGTCGTCCACCTCCGTGACCACCAGTCTAGTAGTCCTGAGTTTGTTAGGAACCCGTCGCCTCTTTGCTTTCGGTTCTACACCATCTCCGCTCCCCGAGGCAGCACCGGTCTCAGCGCCGGTCTCGATGCCGGTCTGAATCTCAGCGTCGGTCTCAGTCTCAGCACCGGTCTGCGTGTCGGTCTCAGTCCCCGATGCCACCGTTGGCCCAGCAACAACATCGGTTGATCGTCGGTAAGGCTAAAATATTCGTCTGCCGCCCGGTAGATCACCAGAACCCTGTCCTTCATCATTGCTAGCCATGTTTCCTATGATTAAATCTAGTCAATCAATTCTAGACCTAATAAAATGAATAATGACATAAAAAAGGACTATTGTTTTGCATGAACATCAATGACATATAGCTACTGTTCTGTTTGACCAAGTTTTTGAAAAGAAAAACAATTCTATTTTTTGTTTATAGCTAAATGCCATAGCTACTGTTTTTTATTTATAGCTAAATACTTTTGTTTTTTGTCTAAAGCTAAAAGTCTAGGAACTACATTTTCTCTAACCCTTTTGACCTCACCAGAATTTCCACAGCAAGACCTTAGTACCTACACCCAATTTCTTCAAAAATATTCAGGTCCATAGTCCAAATAATTCAATTTTCATTTGAATGAAATTTGGAACAAATTCAGGTCCGTAGTCAAAATATTTTTTTATAGCTAAGTGTTTTTTGTTTATACCCTCTATTAATTTAAATCTAAATGCTACTATTATTTATATACCCTCTATTAGTTTAAAGCTAAATGGAATTACTGTTTAGGAATTTTCATAAAAATTGCCCTAGCTAATTTCCTAAAAAAATTGCAAATCATTTTTCCTATATGCTATAAAATGCCTACTGCCCTAAAAAAATCTAAGGTTCATATGAACACCTAGGGTTCATATGAACATCAACACAGTATCAACACATATATATAATTGCCCTAGCAGAGAGAAATAGGAGGGTTGGGACAGGAGAGGCATAGCCTTACGGTCGACGGCGAGGGCAGGCTCTGGCTCGGGCAGCGGCGGTGAGGTCGAGGGCGGCGGCGGCGAGCTCGAGAGAGGCGACAGTAAGGTCGACGACGGCCTCGGGCGGCGGCTGTGAGTCGAGGGGGCGGCCTCGGGCAGCGGCGGTGTGGTCGAAGGCGGCGGGCGGTGGCGGTGTGGTCGAAGGCGGCCTCGGGCGGTGG
>NC_041391.1:54802971-54884427 GCF_002162155.2 Triticum dicoccoides
GCAGGGCAACGGCGGCGATGGAGCAGTTGGGGGATAGGGGGAGTAGAGAGGGGGGGGGGGAAGCACTTAGCAAAATTTTGAGCCAGGGCCACCGGCATTTGAGTCAAACTAGGAGTAGCGCGTTTTGCTGAAACGCGCTATAGCTAAGATAGCTATAGCGTGTTCCAGAGAAACGCGCTGCAGCTAACCCTTTCTGTTTTATTTTTGTTTTTCTTTTGTTTTCATTACATTTTCTTTTTTTCATTTCTCCTTTTTCTATTTCTTTCATCTTCATTTACTTTTCTACTTATTTTTATATTTATTTTATTTTACATAGCAGTAGCGCTCTACAGAAAAAACGCGCTGCTACAATGTTTTTAGCAGCAGCGTGCTTCTGGGAGAAGCGCTGCTACTATTCCTAGCCTACCGGCACTAGTGAGAGAATTTTAGTAGTAGCGCTTTTCTGTGAAGACGCGCTACTGCTAAAATAATGGTTGTAGCATGGTTTTGTAACAAGCGCTACTACTAAGTAGCGCTAGCGCCGAGTTTTGACCAACGCTACTGCTATACCTCTCTGTATAGCATTTTCCCTAGTAGTGATCTGGTGATCCACTCCTTGATCACCTTTGTACCCTCTTTCCAGGTATGTAGCAAGGCACACATCAGGTGCGGTACACAATATAGCATACTGTAGAGCCTACGTCTAAAGCATTGGGGACGACCTTCGTCCTTTCTCTCTTTTCTTCTACCGTGGTCGAGCTTTAACTCTTAACTTCATACCTTAGAACTCTGGCAAGGACTCCTTCTTTGACTGATCCATCTTGAACACCTTCAAGATCATGTCAAGGTATGTGCTCATTTGAAAGTACCATTTAGCGTTTTTGATCTATCCTCATAGATCTTGATGCTCAATGTTCAAGTAGCTTAATCTAGGTTTTCCATTGAAAAATACTTTTCAAATAACCCTATATGCATTCCAGAAATTCTACATCATTTCTGATCAACAATATGTCAACAACATATACTCATCAGAAATTCTATAGTGCTCCCACTCACTTCTTTGGAAATACAAGTTTCTCATAAACTTTGTATAAACCCAAAATCTTTGATCATCTTATCAAAGTGCATATTCCAACTCCGAGATGCTTACTCCAGTCCATGGAAGGATCGCTGGAGCTAGCATACCTTTTAGCATCCTTAGGATCGACAAAACCTTTCTGATTGTATCACATACAACCTTTCCTTACGAAAACTGGTAAGGAAACTCGTTTTGACATCCATCTGCCAGATTTCATAAATGCAGCTAATGCTAACATGATTCTGACGGACTTAAGCATTGCTACGAATGAGAAAATCTCATCGTAGTCAACTCCTTGAACTTGTGAAAAACTCTTCGCCACAAGTCGATCTTCATAGACGGTGACATTACCTTCCACGTCCGTCTTCTTCTTAAAGATCCATTTATCTCAATGGCTTGCCGATCATCGGGCAAGTCCACCAAAGTCCATGCTTTGTTCTGATACATGGATCCTATCTCGGATTTCATGGCTTCTAACCATTTGTCAGAATTTGGGCCCACCATCGCTTCTCCATAGCTCGTAGGTTCATTGTTGTCTAGCAACATGACCTTCAAGACAGGATTACTGTACCACTCTGAAGTAGTATGCATCCTTGTCACCCTACGAGGTACGGTAGTAACTTGATCCAAAACTTCATGATCACTATCATAAGCTTCTACTTCAATTGGTGTAGGCGCCACAGGAACAACTTCCTGTGCCCTGCTACACACTTGTTGAAGTGACGGTTCAATAACCTCATCAAGTCTACACCATCCTCCCACTCAATTCTCGTGACAAACCTTTCCTCGAGAAAGGACCCGATTCAAGAAACAATCCCTATTGCTTTCGGATCTAAATTAGGAGGTATACCCAACTGTTTTCGGGTGTCCTATGAAGATGCATTTTATCCGCTTTGGGTTCGAGCTTATCAACCTGAAACTTTTTCACATAAGCGTCGCAGCCCCAAACTTTTAAGAAACGATAACTTAGGTTTCTCCAAACCATAGTTCAAACGGTGTCGTCTCAACGGAATTACATGGTGCCCTATTTTAAAGTGAATGCGGTTGTCTCTAATGCCTAACCCATGAACGATAGTGGTAATTCGATAAGAGACATCATGGTACGCACCATATCCAATAGGGTGCAACTATGATGTTCGGACACACCATCACACTATGGTGTTCCAGGCGGTATTAGTTGTGAAACAATTTCCACAATGTCTTAATTGTGTGCCAAAGCTCATAACTCAGATACTCATCTCTATGATCATATCATAGACATTTTATCCTCTTGACACGATGAACTTCAACTTCACTCTGAAATTACTTGAACCATTCAATAATTCAGACTTGTGTTTCATCAAGTAAATATACTCCGTATCTACTCAAATCATCCGTGAAGTAAGAACATAACGATATCCACTGCGTGCCTTAGCACTTATTGGACTGCACACATCAAAATGTATTACTTCCAACAAGTTGCTTTGTTGTTCCATTTTACTGAAAACGAGGCTTTCAGTCATCTTGCCCATGTGGTATGATTTGAATGTCTCAAGTGATTCAAAATCAAGTGAGTCCAAAACGATCCATCTGCATGGAGTTTCTTCATGCGTACATACCAATAGACATGGTTTGCATGTCTCAAACTTTTCAAAAACGAGTGAGTCCAAAGATCCATCAACATGGAGCTTCTTCATGCGTTTTATGACTTACATGGCAGTGCCACAAGTAGGTGGTACTATCATTACTATCTTGTATCTTTTGGCATGAACATGTGTATCACTACGATCGAGATTCAATAAACCATTCATTTTAGGTGCAAGACCATTGAAGGTATTATTCAAATAAACAGAGTAACTATTATTCTCCTTAAATGAATAACCGTATTGCGATAGACATAATCCAATCATGTCTATGTTCAACGCAAACATCAAATAACAATTATTTAGGTTTAATACCAATCTCGATAGTAGAGGGAGCGTGCGATGCTTGATCATATCAACCTTGGAAACACTTCCAACACATATCGTCAGCTCACCTTTAGCTAGTCTCCGTTTATTTCATAGCTTTTACTTCGAGTTACTAACACTTAGCAACCGAACCGGTATCTAATACCCCGGTGCTACTAGGAGTACTAGTAAAGTACACATTAACATAATGTATATCCAATATACTTCTATCGACCTTGTCAGCCTTCTCATCTACCAAGTATCTAGGGTGATTCTGCTCTAGTGGTTGTTTCCCTTATTACAGAAGCACTTTGTCTCGGGTTTGGGTTCAACCTTGGGTTTCTTCACTAGAGCAGCAGCTGATTTGCCATTTCATGAAGTATCCCTTCTTGCCCTTGCCCTTTTTGAAACTATTGGTTTTACTAAGCATCAACAATTGATGCTCCTACTTGACTTCTACTTTCGCGGTGTCAAACATCGCGAATACTTCAAGGATCATCATATCTATCCCTGATATGTTATAGTTCATCGCGAAGCTCTAGCAGCTTGGTGGCAATGACTTTGGAGAAACATCACTATCTCATCTGGAAGATCAACTCCCACTCAATTAAAGTGATTGTTGTACTCAGACAATCTGAGCACAAGCTCAAGGATTGAGCTTTTCTCCCTTAGTTTGCAGGCTAAGAAAATCGTCGGAGGTCTCATACCTCTTGACCTGGGCACGAGCCTGAAATCCCAATTTCAGCCCTCGAAACATCTCATATGTTCCGCGACATTTCGAAAACGTCTTTGGTGCCTCTACTCTAAACCATTTAACTGAACTATCACGTAATTATCAAAACGTGCATGTCAGATGTTTGCAACATCCACAGACGATGTTCGAGGTTCAGCACACCAAGCGGTGCATTAAGGTCATGAGCCTTCTACGCAGCAACGAGGACAATCCTCAGTTCACGGACCCAGTCCGCGTAATTGCTACTATCAACTTTCAACTAAATTTTCTCTAGGAACATATCTAAAATAGTAGAACTAAAGCGTGAGCTACGACATAATATGCAAGAATCTTTTGACTATGTTCAGGATAATTAAGTTCATCTTAGGAACTCCCACTCAGATAGACATCCCTCTAGTCATCTAAGTGATTACATGATCCGAGTCAACTACGCCGTGTCCAATCATCACGTGAGACGGACTAGTTATCATCGGTGAACATCTTCATGTTGATCATATCTACTATACGACTCATGCTCGACCTTTCGGTCTCTTGTGTTCCGAGGCCATGTCTGTACATGCTAGGCTCGTCAAGTCAACCTAAGTGTTTCGCGTGTGTAAATCTGTCTTACACTCGTTGTATGTGAACATTAGAATCTATCACACCCGATCATCACGTGGTGCTTCAAAACAACGAACTTTCACAACAGTGCATAGTTAGGGGGAACACTTTCTTGAAATTTTAGTGAGGGATCATCTTATTTACTACCGTCGTTCTAAGCAAATAAGATGCATAAACATGATAAACATCACATGCAATCAAAAAAGTGAAATGATATGGCCAATATCATTTTGCTCCTTTTTTATCTCCATCTTCGGGGCTCCATGATCATCATCGTCACCGGCATGACACCATGATCTCCATCATCATGATCTCCATCACCGTGTCTCCATGAAGTTGTCTCGCCAGCTTATTACTTCTACTACTATGGCTACCGGTTAGCAATAAAGTAAAGTAATTACATGGCGTTGTTCAATGACACGCAGGTCATACAATAAATAAAGACAACTCCTATGGCTCCTGCCGGTTGTCATACTCATCGACATGCAAGTTGTGATTCCTATTACAAGAACATGATCAATCTCATACATCACATATCATTCATCACATTCTTCTTGGCCATATCACATCACATAGCATACCCTGCAAAAACAAGTTAGACGTCCTCTAATTATTGTTTGCATGTTTTACGTGGCTGCTATGGGTTTCTAGCAAGAACGTTTCTTACCTACGCAAAAACCACAACGTGATATGTCAATTGCTATTTACCCTTCATAAGGACCCTTTTCGTCGAATCTGATCCGACTAAAGTGGGAGAGACTGGCACCCGCTAGCCACCTTATGCAACAAGTGCATGTTAGTCGGTGGAACCTGTCTCACGTAAGAGTACGTGTAAGGTCGGTCCGGGCCGCTTCATCCCACAATGCCGCCGAATCAAGATACGACTAGTAACGGTAAGCATATTGAACAAAATCAACGCCCACAACTACTTTGTGTTCTACTCGTGCATAGAATCTACGCAATAAACCTGGCTCTGATACCACTGTTGGGGAATGTAGCAGAAATTCAAAATTTTCCTACGAGTCACCAAGATCTATCTATGGAGAGACTAGCAACGAGGGGAAGGAGATTGGATCTACATACCCTTGTAGATCGCTAAGCGGAAGCGTTCAAGAGAACAGGGTTGAAGGAGTCGTACTCGTCGTGATCTAAATCACTAGAGATCCTAGTGCCGAACGGACGGCACCTCCGCGTTCAACACACGTACAGCCCGGCGACGTCTCCCATACATTGATCCAGCAAGGAGAGAGGGAGAGGTTGAGGAAGACCCCATCCAGCAGCAACACAACGGCGTGGTGGTGATGGAGGAGCGTGACAATCCTGCAGGGCTTCGCCAAGCACCGCGGGAGAGGAGG
Organism: Triticum dicoccoides; assembly: GCF_002162155.2. Taxonomy (NCBI): domain Eukaryota; kingdom Viridiplantae; phylum Streptophyta; class Magnoliopsida; order Poales; family Poaceae; genus Triticum; species Triticum dicoccoides. The sequence continues at coordinate 54,808,645 of NC_041391.1, forward strand.
AGGACTTGGGAGAGAGGAAGGGCTGCGCCTGAACTTGGGGTCCAACTGCCCTCCCACCCCTCCACTACTTATAGGTGGGGGGAGAGGGGGCCGGCCCCCCTGGATCTCATCTAGGGTTGGGGGCGGCGGCCAAGGGGGGAGGAGTGCCTCCCAAGTCAAGTGGAGGCCCTTCCCGTTAGGGTTTCCCCTCTCCCATGCGCATGGGCCTTGGGGGGGGGCTGGTGCCCCTGGCCCATTAAGGCTAGGGCGCCCCCTACAGCCCATGCTGCTGTATTGGACGTGGTGGAACAATTTCCGGACCTTCGAACCCCTCCGGAATCCTCCGGAACCTTCTGGAAGCTTCCCGGTACAATACCAGAAAAACCCGAACTTTTCCCGGAACCCGAACAACAACTTTCCATATATAAATCTTTACCTCCGGACCATTCCGGAACTCCTCGTGACGTCCAGGATCTCATCCGGGACTCCGAACAACATTTGGTAACCACATACAAACTACCTTTATAATCCTAGCATCATCGAACCTTAGGTGTGTAGACCCTACGGGTTCGGGAACCATGGAGACATGACCGAGATGTTCTCTTGTCAATAATCTACAACGGGATCTGGATACCCATGTTGGCTACCACATATTCCACGATGATCTCATCGGATGAACCACGATGTCAAGGACTCAGTCAATCCCGTATTCAATTCCCTTTGTCCAGTGGTATTATAGTTGCCCGAGATTCGATATCCGATATGCCGATACCTTGTTCAATATCGTTACCGGCAAGTCTCTTTACTCGTTCCGTAACACATCATCCTGTGATCAACCCCTTGGTCACATTGTGCACATTATGATGATGTCCTACCGAGTGGGCCCAGAGATACCTCTCCGTTACACGGAGTGACAAATCCCAGTCTCGATTCGTGCCAACCCAACAGACACTTTCGGAGATACCCGTAGTGCACCTTTATAGCCACCCAGTTACATTGTGACGTTTGGTACACCCAAAGCATTCCTACGGTATCCGGGAGTTGCACAATCTCATGGTCTAAGCAAATGATACTTAACATTAGAAAAGCTTTAGCATACGAACTACACGATCTTTGTGCTAGGCTTAGGATTGGGTCTTGTCCATCACATCATTCTCCTAATGATGTGATCCATTATCAACGACATCCAATGTCCATGGTCAAGAAACCGTAACCATCTATTGATCAACGAGCTAGTCAACTAGGGGCTTACTAGGGACATGGTGTTGTCTATGTACCCACACATGTATCTGAGTTTCCTATCAATACAATTATAGCATGGATAATAAACGATTATCATGAACAAGCAAATATAATAATAACTAATTTATTATTGCCTCTAGGGCATATTTCCAACAGTGCCTTCTCCTGCTCCACCCCTAGTCGTAGAACTTGTCATACCGGATCCCCATCCCTGCCACCCATCCCATACATCCATGTTCAAAATAGGACAAATCATCACACAAAAATCCATGGAGAATGACGAGGATTACAGTCGAAGTTGAGGATCGTCACGATTGGCTGCACGATGCCAGCGGCGCAACGGAGCCACGAAATGACATCTCAGCAGATCCTCGATCTCAATAGTTTGCGACTAGCCATGGAATGCCAAATTTGCCGCCACTTGACAAGATCCTCGATCTCCGCAGTTTACTCGTTGATGGTGCTTGTGAGCTTATCGAGTTACGCCTTAATCGATGGATCAATCACCTTGGGTTGTAGATGCTCGGTGCGGAGGCTAGCGTCTCACCGAAATATGCCAGCGCACAAGGAATGATGGATTTGGTCTTCGATACCATATGTAAGAGGGAGGATCGTGGTTAGTCTGAATCAATCACTCAAAGAGGTGCGGTTTCAGTGTAGCTATTACAATTCGATTTACAGACAGAGAAGAACAGAGGGAAACCTGCTAAGGGCCTGTTCGGTTCAAGGGGTTTTAACAGGGATTGTGGGGGGGGGGGGTTAAATCCCCTACAAGCCAAACTCCCCTCCAATCCTCTCTAAACCCTTTTGGAGGAGGTTGAACCGAACAAGGCCTAAAGGAGAAAGTGGTAGTAAGTAGTCATCGGGTGCCGTCCTTGATTCATTGGATACCCCTCCTCTTGGCGAATGGCTTAAGTTCTAGTTGGGGTAGAGGTGGTCGCATTCACCCACTCGGGCCCTTGGTACTTGGGGTTTGCCCTATATGTCCGACGGGGCCGTCATGCACCGATGCTCAAGTCACACCGGGAGATGGGCCGACATGTCAAGGGTGCTGAGAAGTTTGATGACGTATGCGAAAGTACATTTGTTTCTTACTATCAGGTAGCTGTGGGTAGTGGGCATGCACTCATCTTGAGCAGTTTGGCAATGCGGTTTACTATGCAGCTGCACGGCTAACCAGATATGAGTAAGCGTGCAATGACCTACAAGTACTGCAATCAGTTTTCTTTCTGCATAACACGTGGAGCAACTTCACAAGGGTCGGGAAAAACAAACATGAGCTCAATTCAAAAGAAGAGGGCAACCCATGATCAATAGAACATCCGAGTTCGTTACAAAATGTGTCTTGCTTCATCACACCGTGCTAAAGTCGGTGTTTAAGAATCGTTTTTTTTTTCTTCAGGAAAAGGCATTCCCACCATCTTTTATTTATTTATTTATTTTTGAGGAAAAGGCATTCCCAGCATCCCAAAGAAAGCAAAATTGCAATGAAACCCGGCCCTGGTTAAATCAGAAGCTATTTATGGACTTGCAAATAACAGCAGGTCTAGTGCGATTTGACATTTAGTAGTAACCTTCTAAATATCAAGTTCAGAACGTCAAAAACTCAGCATAAACGCAGATATGCAGACATAACGTTGAAAACTCCATGCTGGACACAACATGGACGGTAATCAAACCCACCAGCAGATGTGCCCGCACTAAATTGCAAACAAGATGAATCGACAACCGAGCCCAGCGCATTGTAAGTACTGATTTATGGAAGTAACCCAGTGTGCCTTCAATCTTCATGCCAGAATGTTTATTAGCAGAGAGCGACAATAGGATATTTACAGTGTGGTCACCAGCAGCCCGTTTCTTCATCTCCAACGACCAAAACAAAACCTGCCATCAGCAGCCCGTTTCTTCATCTCCAACGACTAAAACGAAACCTGCGGAGCAAGTAATAACATCATCAGTTAAAGAAACTTTGTAGCTTTCATTCAGGGAAAGCTGGTGAAGGTATTCTCATAATTTTTGTATGACCTAAAAAGGCACTCTTCAAGTATTGTGACAATTTTTAGTTCAGTAGGTATGAGAAGGAATATGAAGTGACAATCCTGTAGTTCTGCATATATAAAGGAAAGCTGGAGGTGTTCTCATAATTTTTGTATGACCTAAACAATAATCATTAGCTTCACAATGGTAGAAATTGTGCCAAAAGTTCCAAAGAACATTATCAGACAGAACCAACATCTCAAACAGAGAATGATGATAGGTAGCTTGTATTGTGGTTGGTACCATTTCAACTTCAAATATGAAATGTATTCGGCAACACAAGTCTGAGTAGAGGCTGAAAGAAAAGTGGGCATACAAGGGGCTCATGGAGTAGGAACATCTAGATAGCTCATAGGCATACTTAAAAAAATGTACCAGCTAGCTAGTCACTAACAAATTGAATTTGATTAAATTCATGCAGTACAAGCCTCAAGAAAGGGACCGTGCATCATTTAATACTTCCTTTGACCCAAAATAACTGCATTGGTTTTACTCTGCACAGCATCAAGGAGTACCTTCACCACTACTTTGATAATAATACACTAGTACAAATATAACATGTTAGGGATGGAAACATTTTTTATCATGAATCTAGTCATGCCATTTTGATCGTGAGTCTAATATGAAGTATTAAAGGTACATGGTGGTCCAAACTGAGGAGACTAGACTGCACACAAAGCATAGCTGCATAAAGTTTGTACCAGCTAAATTATATTAGTGGTTAATGATCAGTTACATATATATGCAAGTTTGGTGGACAACAAAACACGCCGAGAAAATGATTAACCAAACAGCCTAGAACTGGAATGATCATCCATAAAGCTACAACTGCAAGCAAAACGATATATAGATGTGTAAGATTCAACAAGAGATTTAAAAATGGCACTCTTCAAGTACTGTGACAATCGTTAGATCACTAGGTATGAGGAGGAATGTGAAATGAAAATCCTATAGTTCCACATAAATAAAGGAAATTTGAAAACAAATGCTCGGGTATTGTTAGTTCTCAATTACTCCCTCTATAAAGAAATATAAGATCATTTAGATCACTAAAATAGTGATCTAGATGATCTTAAATTTCTTTACAGAGAGAGTACTTGTTTAGACCGGACATCATGCAAATCACACTTGGATTTGATAGAGCTATATCCACTGTAAAATAAATAAATTTAAAGATGAATAGGTGATGCAACAATGAGGAAAACTATACAAGTAAAATGGAAATATATCCCTGAAGCACAATAAAGGATTAGTAGTTCTTTTCCTACTACTTAGCATGACAATATTGTCATCTCTGAGCAGGCACGAACATATGCATTGGTCATAGGAGGGGCTGGAGGGAGAAGAGTCCACACCACAAGAAGAAACTTGGGGAATACTACAGACTAAGGAGGAGGTAAACCAAAAGGAAAGACAGTGGATGCAAGGAAGGGCAAACAAAAGAGCACATCCAATGGATAGGGCGCATAACATCAGTAGATAAAACTAGCAAAATGGTACTAGTGATGAAAGCAGTTTTTAAGATGCGATGTTGATTTTCGATATAAAGTATACAGGTCCAGGTGGCAAAAACTGTAGAAACTAGACTGCACACAAAGCATAGTTACAGACAGGTTGGAGTTTGGACCAGAGGAATTATGTGTGGTCAATTATATCTATTTTAGCATGATGCAAATTTAGCAGACAACAAGTGACATCCTAGAAATTGTTTAACCAAACAGCTTAACCCTAGAATAATTGGGGAATAAAAACAAACTACAATAACTGCAAGCAAAACGATAGACAACATTACAAGATTCAATGAAGCTGTACTCTTCAACTATTGTGGCAAACTGACAATCATTAGTTCACTAGGTATCACAAATATCCAACATAATAAGCAATGTGAAATGTCATAGCTATAAGACTATAAAATAAAGTAGGTTTGAAAACCAAATGGTCAGGAATTGTTATGATCATTGATCAATTACTTGCATAGACGGGACCAACATGCAAGTTACACTATGATTTTATAGTCTTAAGCACATAATAAAATTGAAGGAAAGTAACAAGTAAATGTTAAACAGAAATATGTCATCGAAGCACAGTAAAGTGTAAGCAGTTCATTTGCTACCACATAGCATGATGGCACTCTCATCTCTGAGGAGGCACGAGCATATGCACAAATATAGAATGGGGAAGGCTCTTACTTAACCAAACCACAAATCATTGGAGGAGCAATATGGAGAATAACCCACACTACCAGAAGGAACTGGGGGAGTACTGAGCAGGTAAACTGAAAGCAAGGCACCTGGAATGAGAAGGCAAGCAAAAAAAGCACATCCAGTAGAGAGAGGGGGCGGTAAAATATCAGCAAATAAAAGAGATGAGGAAGAGAACAGAGATGTGCTGGGGAAGGGATGAGGAAGCAGGGCCTAGAAAAAAGATTTAAGATGCGGCCTACCATCAAAGCATAAGACGTGCCTATGTGGGCAACAGCTAAGAAATTTGGTACTTGAGAAATGGCAGTAAAAAGATGGCAATACATTTCTTGAAGGAACATATCCAAACCTCAACATACATGCAGAGACCTGCTCAACCGAGGAAATCATCTATCTAACGGACCATCCTCTTAAGCATGCTGTGGAGATCAACAGCATCTGGCCGACCGCCATTACCTGTTTTTGCAAGCATCAGAAGTCAAACAACCAAAATGACATACCAACAAAAAGCGAAATAGATACGAGGAGGCATCTACAAGATATTTACAAAAATTCATAGTTCCTGTTTTGATACAGCACTAGTGATAGACAGGGAAAAAATAAACCACACCTACCTCCAAATTTAAAGAATGGTCCGACAGAAGTATATACTGATGAATATCATAAAAATGAAAAACAAGCACCCAGACTATTTAGCTGGTCAGAAGAGACAAGTTATCCAGAATTATTAAGCTTGTTCCATGCCATATCGGGAAAAAATATATAATCAGACCAATCCTAGCAAAAACAAGCGATCACTATTTAGTTTTAGATCTTAAAATAAACTTAGCCTGAAAATGAAATGAACTCAATTTATTAGTTTTCCCAGGTACAGTTGGAGAGCAACGTATTATCCTAAAAGTGATACAATGAACAATTACTCGTAAGTTTTAAATAAACTGAAAGGAAGTTTGCTAGTGTTGTACGAACCAGATAGTTCAGGGAGGACACTTACCTGTAGTGTAGACACTTTCGCAGGGATGATAACGAGAGCCTCTGCACTGAAATCGCCTGACCTCCAATGACTCAAGTTCGACCGTGTAGTAGTAGATAGATGTAGACAGGAGCGCCACATGATTGTACTCGGCAAAAGCATTGATGGATATCTGCCCTGCGTAGTTCTGTGGATCCGGGGAGAGGAGATGGCGCAGGTTGACAGTTCTCCCAGCACCCATGACGTACCACCATTGTTCTGTGGATCTAGGGAGAGAAAATGGCGCAACTTGATAGGTCTTCCCAGAACCCATGACGTACCACTATTGTGCTCACGCTTCCTCTTCCAGATGTGTACATTGGAGTCTGACACAGTGAGTAAACCAAGTCCAACACCTCTTTCTTTGATCAGGGAAATTTCATGGTCTTTGGGGTGGTGCAGGTTTGCTGGCACACGTTCTACAGTTAGGCTCTGCCTCTCCACATCAAACTCAAGGATGCTACTTGCACAAAGAACGCCGCTGAAGGCCTCACTAAAGCTCGTCGGCACGTCAAAGAGAAGCCAATAAAGAGATTTTTTCAACAAGCAGGGCATTCATCCTGAAGAACTTCATGGCAGGAGGGCCGCCGATGGAAGCCTTGGGTGGAAGAAACGCAGAGACGAGATCACCCCACTTGCTGGTCTCCGACGAGTAGACGCAGGCGATTGCTCGTGGACCCTCAACATCCACCAGAACAATCTTGAAATGGTCATCATCTCTCGCATCTCGAAGCACCTCTCCGTTGACCTGTGCTGACAGACTCTGTGCTGGAGGGGGGTCGATCAAGTGGCGGACGCCGGTGACGGGGTCCCACACCTGGAGCTGGCACTCCTTGACGAGGAAGATGAGTAGGAGGCCATGGCGGCAGCTGAGGATCTGGTGGTTTTGGGAGAAGCGATTGGTTTCGACGAGAGCGGGGACGCCGGGGCGCACAAGAGGCAGGAAGCCGATGAGGCAGCGCATCCAATCCGTGACGAAGAAACCGAGGAGGGGAGGGTTGGGGCGGTGGTGGAGGCGGAAGCGGACGAGGAAGTCCGGGTCGGAGATGAGGTGGCGCCAGCGCTTGCAGACGGCGGAGGCGCGGGGGAGAGACGAGGGCAACGGAGAGAGGCGGAGGAGGATCTCAGTCTCGTGCGGGGAAGGGGCTGGGGAAATTGTGTGGACTGGGCTCTGAACTTTCAGCCAAAGCCACGATGTAGAAAGTGAAACTGAAGCCCAGGACGCGAAATGGATCGGCCCGTGTAACTGGTAGTTTTTTTTTTTTCCTTTTGAAGGAATGTACGGGAGAGCTCAGACACTCAAATGCTCTGATTTTTTTTAATTACTTTTTTTGCGAAAAGGAACCCAGATTTATAGATTGCTAGTGATACAACAAACCCCAACAAAGAAAGCAAATACACCCGAGTCCCTGGGGAGCCGATCAAACTCACACACCGCCGCGAGCTGAGGGCGCGCCGCCGCTCCCTCCCAGAGCCAGCGTGATCTTGGAATCCGCGGACATACTTTTTGCGAACGGGAAGTTTCAATCTTAGGCCCTTCCGGACCAACGCGTCGGAGATGTGGCAGGCCGCAAGCATCATCAGCAACACCCTATCTTCACCATCACTATGGAGAAGAGGAATATGGATCTTGATCCACTCCTGCACAATGCACAAACAAAGCCAACAACTCCTCGCCTCCAACCCCAAGATCGACGATGAAGAAAGAGAAGCCCCGGCAGACCAATCCACCCAAAAACATCGATGTATCTGGCGCAGGTCACGCCACCACAGCCGAAGAAGTAGCCGAAGGAAAGTTTATTCATCCCCATCGAACCGGCAACTGTACCGAGAAGAGAAGCCTCATTGGACACCCAGATGGAACAGGGGACAAAAACAACTTCGCCGCAGCCGCCACGCCCAAAGGACGAACCGCCAGACGAGAAAACCATAACTACAACACCTACCTACGGATGAACACATGTCCAGCTGGTAGATCGGGCCGTACCCCACTTTGCTCCGACACCGGCGAGGACACCGAAGGAGGTAGGAGGCGCTGATCCGCCGGCGGAACACGGCTCCGCAATGGTTTCACTCAAAAAATTACCCTAAATTTGACACGGACATCACACGCTCGGTCTTCTTTCTTCAAAAAAAATGATTTTTTTTGAATTTATTTAGTACTCCCTCTGTTAAGAAATATAAGAGCATTTAGATCACTAAAGTAATGATCTAAACGCTCTTATATTTCTTTATGGAGGGAGTACATTATAATTTTTTTCTTCTTTACTCCCGGGCTCATCTGAGCCTGGGAGCCAAAACACCCCTCTCGAGCAACTCTACCCAGTGCGTATTAGATTCCTTAAGGGACCGCACTAGTCAGGGTTTAATGCCGCTCATGATTAGACCATTTTCTTGCTCGACTTGACCGTTAGTTTGAGGGTGATAGACTGAAGCATAGTCGAGCTTGATGCCCATGTTTCTGCACCAGAGTTTGACCTCGTCGGCCGTGAAGTTCATGCCATTATCAGTGATGATGTTGTGGGGGACGCCGTAACGGTGTACTACCCCTGATATGAAGTCTATCACCGGTCCAGATTCGGCCGTCTTAACAGGCTTTGCCTCTATCCATTTGGTGAATTTATCCACCATGACCAATAGGTATTTTTGCTTGTGGGTTCCTCCTTTAAGGGGTCCAACCATATCAAGCCCCCAGACCGCGAACGGCCAGGTGATGGGTATATTTTTGAGGACGGTAGGTGGCATGTGACTTTGATTAGCAAAGAGCTGGCATCCGATGCATCATTGGACCAAGTCCTGAGCATCTGCCCAGGCCGTCGGCCAATAAAATCCTGTACGGAAGGCCTTGCCTACAAGGGCCCGGGCTACGGCGTGGTGCCCGCCGAGTCCGGCATGAATTTCAGCTAGAAGATTCCGCCCTTCCTATTTGGAGATACACCTTTGAAGGACTCCGGTTGTGCTTTTCTTATAAAGCTCTCCCTCATGGACCTTATAGGCTTTAGATCGCCGCACTATGCAACGAGCCTCGTTTTGGTCCTCAGGAAGTTCCTGCCTAGTTAGGGCTGCCATTATTGTGTGGGCTGACGGTGTTATTTCATTGGCAGAGCCACCAACTATGTCAGAATGTTCGGTGTGGGGTAGTGTGGTTGGGTCCGGGATGTTATTTCCGGACTCTCCCTCCCATAATATGGATGTGTTGAAAAGCCTCTCTAGGAAGATGTTGGGAGGGATGGCATCGCGTCTGGACTCTATCTCCAATGCGTGCCAACACGTCTGCTGCCTGGTTGTTCTCCCGGGCTATATGGTGAAATTCGAGCCCCCCAAACCGAGCTGACATTTTTAGGACGGCGTTGCGATAAGCTGCCATTTTTGGATCCTTGGCATCAAAGTCTCCATTTATTTGGGATATCGCGAGGTTTGAATCCCCGCGGACCTCTAGGCGCTGAATGCCCATGGAGACTGCCATCCGGAGACCATGTAGAAGGGCCTCATATTCAGCTGCGTTGTTGGAGTCCGTGTACATCATCTGAAGTACGTATTGGACTCTATCTCCAGTTGGGGACGTCAGAACGACGCCGGCCCTCAAACCAGCCAACATTTTGGAGCCATCGAAGTGCATGATCGAGTTGGAATATGCGCCGTACTCTTTAGGGAGTTCGGCTTCAGTCCATTCGGCGATGAAGTCGGCCAAAACCTGCGACTTAATAGCTCGCTGTGGCTTGCAAGTTATGTCGAACGAGAGGAGCTCGATGGCCCATTTGGCAATCCGGCCCGTTGCGTCGCGGTTGTTTATAATGTCATTAAGAGGTACTTCGGAGGCTACTGTTATCGAACACTCTTGGAAGTAGTGTCGCAGCTTCCGGGATGCCATGAACACTCCGTATGCTATCTTTTGATAATGCGGGTACCGTGACATGCATGGAGTTAGGACAGTGGACACGTAGTAAACTGGTTTTTGGAGAGGGAACTTGTGTCCGTCCGTTTCTCGTTCGACAACGAGCACCGCGCTTACAACTTGATGGGTTGCCGCGATGTATAATAGCATTGGTTCGCCCGTGTTGGGCGCGACCAGGACAGGATTTGTTGCCAATATGGCTTTGATTTCTTCGAGTCCGGCCGTGGCGGCATCCGTCCACTCGAAGTGTTCGGTGCGCCGCAAGAGGCGATAAAGGGGTAATGCCTTTTCTCCTAAGCGGGAGATAAAGCGGCTTAGAGCCACCACGCATCCAGTCAATTTTTGTATTTGTTTGAGGTCTTTTGGGATATCCAATTGTGACAGAGCTCGGATCTTGGATGGGTTTGCTTCAATTCCTTTATCGGATACGATGAAGCCCAAGAGCTTTCCGGCTGGTATGCCGAAAACGCATTTTTCCGGGTTGAGCTTAATGTCATATGCTCGGAGATTGTCGAATGTGAGCCTCAAGTCGTCTACTAGAGTTTCGACATGCTTGGATTTGACGACCACATCATCTATGTATGCCTCCACTGTGTTGTCGATCTGGTTTGCCAGACATGTCTGAATCATGCGCTGATATGTTGCGCCGGTGTTTTTGAGCCCGAAGGGCATTGTGTTGAAGCAGAATGGGCCGTATGGAGTGATGAATGCCGTTGCGGCTTGGTCTAGCTCTGCCATCTGAATTTGGTGGTAGTCGGAGTATGCATCGAGGAAGCACAATGAATCGTGTCCTGCGGTAGCATCGATAATTTGATCGATGCGGGGAAGGGGGAAGGGATCCTTTGGGCAAGCCTTGTTAAGGTCCTTTAAATCGACACACAGGCGCCAGGATTTGTCCTTCTTTGGTACCATTACCAGGTTTGCTAGCCAGTCCGGATGTTTTATATCTCTAATGAATCCGGCCTCCAATAGTTTGGCTAGCTCCTCTCCCATGGCCTGTCTCTTAGGTTCGGAGAAGCGTCGAAGAGCTTGTTTGACTGGCTTGAATCCTTTTAGGATATTTAGGTTGTGCTCGGCCAGCCGGCGTGGGATTCCTGGCATGTCTGAAGGGTGCCAGGCAAAGATGTCCCAATTTTCGCGTAGGAATTCTCGTAGTGCGGCGTCTACATCAGGGTTTAATTGTGCCCCGATGGAGGCCCTCTTTGTAGGGTCCGTTGGATGGACTTGGAATTTTACTATTTCGTCCGCCGGTTTAAAAGAGGTGGACTTGGATCTCTTATCGAGTATCACATCGCCCCTGTTCACCATGGAGTGCAGCGCAGTGAGTTCCACGGCTGCTAGGGCTTCGGATAGTGCCTCAAGGGCAAGTGCGGCTGTTTTGCTTTCGGCGCGGAGTGCTATGTCCGGGTCACTAACAAGAGTGATGATTCCGTTGGGTTCGGGCATTTTGAGCTTCATGTACCCGTAATGGGGTATAGCTTGAAAAATTGTTAATGCATCTCCCCTAATAGAGCGTGGTATCCACTGCTGAACGGGGCCACTTGGAATGTGACCTCCTCAGACCTGTAATTATCCGGCGTGCCGAACACCACATCCAGTGTGATTTTTCCTGTACAGCATGCTTCCCGACTGGGGATTATTCCTCTAAATGTTACGCTGCTTCACTCAATGCGGCTCCAGTCTATTTCCATTTTTCGAAGGATTTCCTCGTAAATGAGGTTTAATCCGCTGCCGCCATCCATGAGTACCTTGGTAAGGCGAAAGCCATCCACTATTGGACCGAGGACCAATGCGGCTGGTGCTCGGGCTGTTCGGAATTTAGGTTCATCACTGGCATTAAAGGTAATAACCGTGTCACTCCATGGATTTATTGTTTCTACCTAGTGGACTTCGGCGAGGCTGCGGAGTGTTCGTTTCCGTATATTATTTGATGCGAAAGTTTCAAAGACTGTTAATACCGTATGGTATTGCTGGGCTGGTGCTCTGGAGCTAGAAGCTCTTAGCCATTTGTGGCCACCTGCCGTAGTATCCAACATGCTCTAAGGCTATGAGTTGGCGTGGCGCCCTCTGTATTATGAATTTTGCAGGGTCCATTGAGCCATCCCTCTAGTACGGTTCCATGCCCTTTAGAGGGTTTTTGCTTTTTGGTATTTAACCCAGGTGCCTGGTAATGGTGCACCCTTTTATTTTTGACTAGGGTTATGTTCAAGGCCGGATTATCCCAAAATTTGATTTCGGTTTTCCAGGCGCTCTCCATCGCACAGTACTTTCGTACTATGGATGCCAAGTCAGCAAAGCATGTAATTTCGCAACGACTTATGGCGTTGAGGATTCCTTCATCCGTGCAATTAATGCAGAAGAATGAAATTGCGTCCTCTTCACGACAGTCCTTTATCTTGTTCATGACCAGGAGGAATCTGGCCCAGTAATGATGTACTATTTCAGCGGGCTCTTGCCGGATTTGGGATAGATCGCTTATGTTTGGGTGAGCGGGTGGAGTTAAATTCCGAACTCCGTCCGATCTAAGACTCACGGGCCAAGAAGCTTCCGAACTTGGAAGCTCGGGTTCTTGGACGTTGTCCGATGAATCTAGCCCGCTGCCTGACTTTAAGTTCAGGGCTTGAGTGGTGTTCTCTCCTCCGCGGGAATCCGGCATGGAGGGGTCACTACTAGGAAAAGGGCTATAGATAGGACTGATTCTAATGGCACACCAGGTAAGTAGTGCGCCACTACTATATACTAATGGCGCACCGATTGCTCGTGCACCATTAGTGTGGAAGACACTAATGGCGCACCGTGCTCACGGTGCGCCACTAATATTGATTTTTTTTCCCATTTTTCCATACAAACTAATGGCGCATGGACGGCAAAGTGCGCCATTACTAGTTAGAACTAGTAATGGCGCACGACCAAGACAGTGCACCATTAGTATATATATATTTTTTACTTTTTTGCAAACCTACTAATGGCGCACTGTACCAGAGTGCGCCATTACTAGTTTAAACTAGTAATGGCGCACTTTTCCACAGTGCGCCATTAGTATACATATGTTTTTTTTACTTTTCTGCAAAAAGTACTAATGGCGCACCACCTGCCGGTGCGCCATTAGTAACCAGGGTTACTAATGGCGCATTCTGTGGTGGTGCGCCATTAGTAACCTGGGACGAACAAGATATTTTGGACAGCCCACCTACCCACTCACTTTCCCCACTTCATTCTCTCCACCTCCTCCTCCAAGCTTGTCTCGGCTGCCTCCTCCTCCTCACCTCATTTCCACCATAGAGTCATCAAAATTAAGTGGTGAAATCACCTTTTTTGATAGGTAAATAAGGGGAAAGCTATCTTCATGATGTAGATCTACTTTTTTTCTCCCTAGCTCGCTCCAACAACGTGCACATGCACTTTTTGTGGCCTAGCTAGATCTATGTATATTTGTGGTGTTGCTTGTGTTTGTGGTGTTGCATATGTGTTTGTGTTTGCCAATATTTTGCCGGAATGTTGATTCATTTCCGTTTTGTCAAGAATTTTGGCACTGTGCATTCTTTTTGGTCCTATTTTTAGGGAAGGTCATGCCAAATTTTTTCTTGGTTCTAAAATATCGTTTTGCTCTACCCTGCAGGCGACCATGGTCCGCACGATGACCGAAGGCATCGTGAATAGGTTTTTGAGCTCTGCGAAGGCCGAGATGCTTCAAAAGAACGAGACGGAGATAAGATGTCTGTGTCGAAGATGCAAGCTGAAGAGCCTTATTGCGGACCTGGATTCCGGGCAGGTGCGGGACCACCTGCTCTTGCGTGGTTTCATGGATGGCTATCAGTGGCAAGGTGATGAAGATGACTATGAAGTCGTCCATGGAGGCCGGGCAAGAAATGAGGAAGTGCAACAAGACAACCACCACGGCGAGGGTGGGCGAGAAGACGAAGAATCTCCAGGATATGATCACGACGGTGATGATGTACACAATCATCATGTAGAAGATGTCATACATGATGATGAGGAAGATCAAGACGAAGGGCATGATCATGAAGATGAAGATGCCGGAGCAGACGATGATGGAGGCTGGGTGCAGGACCCTCATATTCAAGAGCTGCTTCGCAAGCAGACGGATAACGCAAGAGCTGCCACCTGAGAGAAAGCCAAGCTGGATCAACTGGAGATAGATGCGGTTACTCCATTGTATGAAGGATGCAGGCCCGAGGATACCCGCCTAAAAGTAACGCTCATGGCTCTGGAGATGAAGGTAAAACACAAAATGACCGACGCATGCTTCGATGAGAACATGTCATTCTGGCACGATCGCCTTCCCAAGGGGAACAAGTGCCCGACCAGTTTCGAGGAGGCGAAGAAAATCGTGTGTCCTTTGGATTTACCGCACGTGAAATACCATGTGTGCATGAACAATTGCATCATTTATCGGGACGAGCACGCGGAGTCTACCATATGTCCGGTGTGCGGCGTCACTCGATACAAGAAGAGGAAGAAAGCTCCTCGAAAATCGGTGTGGTACTTTCCGATCACTCCTCGTCTGCAGCGGTATTTCACGGACCCTAAGGTAGCAAAGCTCCTGCGTTGGCACGTGGATAGGGAGGAAGCAGGAAGATGACGGAAATGATCCGGAGATAAATAAAAAAGACAAGATGCTGAGTCACCCTAAGGATGCGAGCCAGTGGCAAGCGTTGAACTTCGAATACCCAGAATTTGGGAAGGATCCAAGGAACATCGTGCTGGGCGTGAGCACCGATGGAGTCAATCCGTTTGGCAGCCAGAGAAGCACACATAGCACCTGGGCTGTGTTTGTGTGGATGTACAACCTACCCCCCTGGTTGTGCATGAAGAGGAAGTACATTCACATGAGTATGCTAATTGAAGGGCGGAAATAACCAGGGAACGACATCAATCTGTATCTGGGGCAGCTGAAGGAGGAGCTAGACACGGTGTGGAAAACGCCAGCCAATACGTGGGATGCCGCAGAGAAAGAATATTTCCCTATGAGAGCCGCACTGCTCACGACGGTGCACGACTATCTTGGTTACGGATATCTCGCGGGGCAGGTAGTCCACGGATTTTCTGGATGCGTAAGGTGCATGGATGACACAACGTATCGCCAGCTAGATAGAGATCCCGGGTCTTCGAAAACCGTGTTCATGGGACATCGAAGGTGGCTTCGCGACGATGACCCATGGAGGAAACGCAAGGATCTGTTCGATGGTGAAACCGAACCCCGAAAATGCCCGTGTACGAGGAGCGGCGAGGAAATCGACGAGCTGTTGAAAAATTGGAAAGAGTGCCCACTGCCGGGAAAGAAGCAAAAGGCGCCAGAGCCGGGAAAGAAGCGAAAGGCGCCAGAGCCGCTGCTGAAGGTATGGAAAACGAGGTCTGTTTTCTGGGACTTGCCGTACTGGAAGATCTACCGTGTGCCTCACAGCCTTGATGTCATGCATATCACGAAGAACGTGTGCGAGAGTCTGCTTGGTACCCTGCTCAACATGCCAGAGAGGACCAAAGATGGGCCGAAAGCAAGGGCAGATTTGAAATCAACGGGCATCAGGCAGGAGCTTCACGCTAATGATGATGATGATGATGATTATGATGATGATGATGATGAGGCGAAGCAGGACACAGGAAGTCGTCGCAAAAGGCAAAAAGGCCAAGAAGACCGGAAATGACTACCCTCCCGCGTGCTTCACTCTAAGTCAGGAGGAGATCGAGCAGTTTTTCACCTGCCTCCTAGGAGTAAAAATTCCTTACGGTTACACGGGGAAGATAAGCAGATACCTAGACCCAGCGAAGCAGAAGTTCAGCGGGATGAAGTCTCACGACTGTTACGTGCTGATGACGCAGATACTTCCAGTTGCAATCCGTGGGATCATGGACGCACACGTTCGTGAAATGCTATTTGGCCTATGCAACTTTTTCGACGTCATCTCTCGGAAGTCGATTGGCGTGAGGCAACTCAGAAGGCTACAGGAAGAGATCGTGGTGATACTATGCGAGCTTGAGATGTACTTCCCGCCCGCATTCTTCGATGTTATGGTGCATCTGCTGGTCCATATCGTGGAGGATATCATCCAACTCGGGCCGACGTTCCTGCACAGCATGATGCCGTTCGAAAGGATGAATGGTGTCATCAAAGGATACGTTCAGAACATGTCACGTCCAGAGGGAAGTATAGCCAGGGGCTTTCTGACCGGAGAGTGCATCTCCTACTGCACGAATTATCTAGGCATCGAGAACCCCGTAGGTCTGCCTGTCAATAGGCACCTCGGCAGGCTCGCTGGATGGGGTCACCGTGAGGGTCGCTGCGAAATACATGTTGACTTCAAGGGTCGACTCGCCGACTTTGAAAGAGCAAACCTAGTCGCGCTACAACACATAGACGTGGTCGATCCCTGGGTGGTAGAGCACAAAACCTTTATTGAGAAGACGTACAATGACCGAGGCCAACAGAGGACGGACGGAGATATACTCAAAGAGCACAACTCATGTTTCACGCGTTGGTTCAAGCAGAAGCTTCTGTTGTACCCTTTACATGAGGATTCTTCTGCGGAAGAACAACTCATATTCGCCTTGTCACAGGGCGCCGAGCACAACCTGATGACCTATGAGGCGTACGATATCAACGGCTACACATTCTACACCGAGGACAAGGACATGAAGAGCGATGGTTATCAGAACTCCGGGGTAACGATGGAATCCTACACCGGTAAGGACAAGGACAGATACTACGGAAGGATCGAGGAGATCTGGGAGCTGAGCTACGCTGGAGAGAAGGTGCCGATGTTCCGTGTCAGATGGGCCAAGAGCATCCTAAAAGAAGACCGATATTTCACCACCATGGTTATACCCGAAGCCAAATCCAAGACCGCGGGCGCGAACGTCACCGCGAAAAATGAGCCATGGGTACTGGCTTCCCAAGTGGACCAATGCTTCTTCATTACCGACCCGCCAAAGCCCAGTCGTGTTGTCGTGAGGAGAGGCAAAAGGAAGATCATCAGAATGGATGGAGTAGCCAATGAGCAAGACTTCGACAAGTACGGAGACCCGAAGATTGAACATGACGACGACGATGAAGTAGCAGCACACACCACAAGAAGAAGCAGGACCACCCTACCTAAAGGACGTCCGTTCCACAGAAGAACTCCATTTGCGAAAAAGAAGGGCAAGAAGATTGTGAACAGATAGCTAGCTAAGATCGATTGTATTTAAATCGTAGTCTTCATTTCTCGATTGTATTTCATGGGCACTTTTTGATATCATGAATATTTTTAAATTTCATGGGCACTTTTTGAAATCATGAGGACACTTGATCTTGATCCCCCTCCATCTCGATCTGAATTCCAGGAGGACATATTTAAACACAAATAAATATAAAAACAGCATTTAAACTGCATAAAAAAATATTGGGGAGCCTGGGAATCGAACCCAGGACCTCCTAGTGTGTGTGCTGCATGCTGACCAGTCGGGCTAGTGGGTGGGTTCTGTTGTAGATAGGGCTAGGTTGTAGATAGGGCTAGTGGGCTAGATTAAAACAAAATTCTAATGGCGCACCGAGGGGTGGTGCGCCATTAGAATAGCCGTACTTATGGCGCAGAGGGCGTGGTGCGCCATTAGAAAGCTTCCCCCCACACTAAATCCCCAATCTCTCTAATCTCTCCCCTGCCTCATCGAGCTCACCCGCTGCCCCCCGTGTTCGCCGTCCCCCTCGCCGCCCCCCTCGCCTCCTTCACCGTCCCCGAGCACAGCGCCGCCTCCCTCGCCGTCCCCGAGCCGAGCGCCGCCTCCCTCGACGTCCTCCCGCCCAAGCGCCACCTCCCCCCGCGGCCCCGCCTGCGCCGTCGACATGCTCGCCGTCCAACACCGCGCGGCCTGCCCAGGAGGACCGCCTCCGTCTTCCTCTTCGACTACGAGGACCCGGACAAGCTCGGACGCCCAGGAGGACCGCCACTGCTCGACGCCCTCGAATGTGCGGCCTGCCCAGGAGGAGCGCCACCGCTCGACGCCGAATTCACGCAGCTTCGACTAGCTCCGGCTGCCCCGAGTCGCCCTCGACCTCCCAAGTGAGTACCCGAGCCGCTTCCCCCTCTTCCCCCTCTTTATTTCCTTCTGATGTGTTCTAGGGTTGGGGGTTGGAGAAATTTGGACAAGGAAAGGGGGTTGGAGAATTATGTAGCTAGGGTTTTCCAAATGTTCAAATCTCTGAGCTTGAATTTTGATGCATTTTAGAGGATACTTGGTCCATATTCATTTGGTCCATATTCATTTGCAGTGAACATACATTTTCACTGTTCTTATAATATTTGCTTGATGTTAGATTATGCTATGAGGATATTAGTCTAAGCCCAGTCTTGGATGCATTGTTTTATCCTGCGGTGGTTAAACCGGTTCTGAAAATTATCTAGTTTGACCTGTACTTGTCCAGCTATCATAATCTATTCTTTGACCATGGTAGTAGTTGGCATTTTGTTATGATAATTTCAGTATATATCGTATTATCCTTTGCTGTTCTCGTTGTATTTTCAATGCACAGGCAACTCTCCGACGAAGTCTCCTCCAGGTAATATATGTCTCATGCTTTCTAAAGAGTACTAGTATACTGACTAAACTATCCACTTGCTATGCTTAGCTGCTCTGTTGTCTGAATCATGACACTTTGCCAGCTGAAACTTGCCTATCACACTATCGCTGTATTGCTCAACTAAAAACACAAATATTTGTAGCTTTTGTCTGTCATAATGCAAGTAAGCATACTAGTCTCAACTAAGCATACTAGTTTTTTGTAGTGAGACAGTAAGATAGTGAGACAGTAAGAAGGAAACTTCCCAGATTATGTAGAAAGAAAATACTTGGTTTGACATCAAGTACCATGACATGAATCAAAAAACATATACGGTGGGAAAAATAAAATGGCAGAAACCTGGGAGGTTATGGTTTGCTGTATCTCCACCAGTTTGGGTTGACGAATGTGGATGATTTTTTTATCCTGTGAACTCATTGTACTGCTACAAGAATTTGGTATCATCATGGTGTAATTTTGTTAATATTCTGGTTTTGTTAGATAGTGGCTACACTAATCTAGTGTGATAGAATTTTCCTTCCCATTTGGTATCATCATGTTCAGTGTATACAGTTATAACATCATGTGGGTTTTTTAAGTCTGTTTACAGCTCATGTGGGTTTTAACATCATGTGGGTTGGTGAATGTGGATGATTTTTTTATCCTGTGAACTTGAATGTTATAATGCTATTTTCTTCAGAGGCTACTGTCAAAAACTTGAGCTACTATCTTGCAAATATGATGATCATCTTGCTAGTTTGCTGGGCTTTGTCTCCGACCATTGTGTCGTGATGAATTTGCAGGTACCCCGATAGGCCCTTGAGTTTGCCGGAATGTTAATTAACTTCCGTTCCGGCAAATTCGGGTACTCCATATGTCCTATTTTCAGCAAAGGTCATGCTGAAATTTTAGCATGACTGTGCTAAAAATAGGAGATGTGGGGTACTTGCGACTAATGCATGGACCGGGGTATCTTAGTACTTAGTTAAGTAGGATCCAATGCCCCGCCATTCTTGCTGCATTAAACCATAGGTGGCAATAGAGCCAAGTGATTAGTGCCAAGTGATTAGGCCCAGCCTAGGGTGCCTCGGCTTAGGCTTTTAGGGTGCCTCGGCGTCGACAAACCCTAAATGATAAAAGCTTAGCTTTTAGGATGCCTCGGTGTCGACAAACCCTCAATGATGAGACCATGATCTTGTTCCTTGACAATAACCAACTTTTTGACCAAACTATTTTCCTATTTAAAGCGAAACATGGCCAACAACGATGAGGCCGGCGGTTCGGGCGGCAAGCAATTCTGGGAGCTGTCCCAGGAGATGGAGGAACAACCTCACCGCTATGAGGACGCCGCGGAAGACACCGATCCTGATTACACAACCCCTAGTGGCGTCGGGGATGACACCACTGATAGTGCCGCCGAGGATGCCACCACTGATGATGGCGGTGCACACAAAGATGGCAGCCAACCGAAGAAGCAAAGGAAGGACCGGCGCACGAATGTGCTCCGCACCCTCAAGGAGGAATTCACTCAAGTGGACTCCGACGGGAATCCAACGGAGCCCAAACATATAGTCAAGGGGTACTCGGTTCAGCTCGGGTGCATTCTCCGGAGCACCGTCTCGATCAACACCGAGAACCTTAGGCATAAGGACCGAGGGAATTTGCCCAGCCTCCTCTTCATGAAGCTGCACGAACGATACAAGTTCCCCGCCGAATTTGAAAACACACGCCTCTCGGGGAATAAAGTGAACAGTGCCGCCCTCACGAAGATGAGCACGTCCCTGTCTACTTGGAGAAGCGCGGTGAAGAGAATGATTGATAAAGGTGATAGTTATGAGAAGAGCAAGGCGAAATATCCTTTGATGAGCAAAGATGACTACAACGAGTTCAAGATAAAGTGCGAGAGCAGTGCAACCACCGAATCAAGTCAGTGGGGGAAAGAAATGCGGGAGTTGAACTTACGGGAACACAAACTCGGTCCCGACGGTTACAGAGTGGCGGAGCCTATATGGGACAAGGAGGACGCGGAGCATGCCGAGCAAGGCCTACCGCCCCGCTTCGAGAAATACAGCGGTAACAAGCAGACCAGGAACTATGTCAGGGCCCGGTACAAGGAGGACCCGGTAACAAAGGAGCTTACCACGGATCCGAAGACCAGGGCGCTTGAGCTTGTTCTGGTAAGGAATACACCCCCGCGTAATTAGCTCCATATGATTGCACTCTAACTAATCCCCTATATTTCTAAATGGTTCACGTTCCTTTCATAGGAAACTGAAAGTAGTAGCGCGGGGTCGTCTCAGAGCTCCCCTTTCGACAGCCCTTTAAATAGGGCGTTGAACATAATGAAAAGCAAGGATAAGCTCACTAAGCCGACGTCAGCTGGTCGTGTGGCCGTCAAAGGCTTGTCCACAAAATGGGGGTAATACTATACACCCGGTGTGCGGAAGGAGAAAAAGGCCAGCTCGGAAAGCCAGACGCGCGAGGTTGAAGCACTCAAGGCACAAGTGGCGCGGATTTCGGAGCTTGTCCAAGAGCAAGTGGAACAACAACTGGGAAAGAAGCTCAACGCCATGGTGCCTACGTTGATTCATGGGCTAACGGCGTGGATTGCGGGCGGCCAACAGGGGCCTCCCCCGGTTCCCAGCTTCACGGCCAGCAACTCGCACAACGCGCAGGCGGCGCCATTGGTGTCTCCGGCGGCGGCGCCATTGGTGTCTCCGGCGGAGGTGGTATTCGTGTCTCTGGCACCGACACGGGCATTGGAGCTTAATGCACCCGGGTGTACGCCGGTCGGCACCCCGCCAGCAAGCTCCCCCTCCGTCAGTTCCATGCCCGCCGTTGGCGGTGCCTCGACATTAGCCGAGCTCGACGGCATCATGGTAACTAAGCCTCTCGGCCGATGACTTCATCTCCTTGCCTTTGATTGGGCATCCCTGACGCCCTGTACATGTTTTCGCAGGGCACCGCCGACGTTCCTTGCACTCTTCTGCACTTCGTGGGCGCCGAGTTGGTCGATGTCGCCAAGGGCAAAATCGTTCAACCGGGCAACCGCATGTTCCACGGTAATCCAATGCCACCCACAGTGTATAGGATTGAAGTGGTTCGGGTGCTGCCAGGCTGCGACGAGCTGTTACCTCCGGTTCGACCCGCTGGGGCCGACGAAGAAGATCAGATGACCCTCAGCGCCTGCGTAAACTGGCCGCTGCTTTGGCCAAAGAGCCAGATTCGTTTGGGGGCAGGGGACACCACCCCACGACAAGACCGCCAGTCGTGCCGGCGCCAAGCCATGGCAAGAACGCTGCAACGCTACCGGACCTGCCGGACATCCCTATGTCGGACATCCCTATGGCACAGGATCCGGACAACCCTATGGCACAGGATCTGGACAATGACGACGGTACATTTACCAAAGTCGATAAGTACTTTGCCGAACATGGGTACGCTGACGAGTTCTGCGGGCCTCTTTCTCAAGAACCCAACCAAGACGACCACAATCTAGTTGGTACGGCGGAGAAATCCAATTGCAATAGGCGTCGCCTGCCGTTCAGTTCTCAGGAGACGCCTCCAGCTCCCGCCTTCACCGAGCCTCAGATAGCTGATGTGCGAAATATTATCAGCCCCAACACGCTCAAGAAAGCGGACTGTGAGCAGAACTCGGTCCCATTACAGGAGATCAAGAAGAAGGGACGGAAACGAAAGACTAACAGGGGCGCCGGTGCGAGCCAGCCGGCACCGAGTTCGATCCGTGCTCGGGACGGCCCACCTTCACCTAAGGATATCTCGAGGAGGGTGCATGTGGCGGGTAGGGCGATGCTACCGCCAAATATGCTGAATGCTGCAACCGGTGCTATGCGGAGTCTGCACGACAGTGTTCTTTCTTTGGAGAAGCGGCGTTTGAGAGAGAATGATGTGGCATACCCGGTTTTCGTGGCCAAGGTGCCAGAGGGCAAGGGCTTTGCGGATGGCGACATCGGGGGTATGATCGTCCTACGGTTTGATGACATCTTTGCTATGTTTAACCTTCATCCACTGCACTACACCTTTGTTCGGCTATTTTCGCTGAGTATGGAGATGCGGATCATTAGAGACAAGACCCCGGATATCGTGATAGTCGACCCCTTCTACATGCGTGCCAAGCACTTGAACAGCGCTGGGGACCGCCAAGTTGCGAGTTCACACCTCGAAGGCTTCATCCTGGCAAACCCAGATAAGGATAACTTCCTTGTGGCTTACTTTCCCGAGTAAGTCATCCCTTAACCGCCCCGTAACATATGATTTCTTAGATTTTGATCGTTCTTTTTTTTCTAACATTCCGTGTTCTGTGCAGTGACACACATTGCACACTCATCCTCTTAAGCCCGAAATATTCCATGGCCACGTATTTCGACCCGAACCGTAACTCCAAGATAGACTACACAAATGTTCTCCTCGGCTACGCCAAATCTGAAGGCACCTTCACCAGGGCAGTTCGTAAGTACGGCAAGCACATGTTCTCACACAATACGAAGTTCTGCTGTGTCAAGCAGCCGCCTGGCAGTCAGAAGGATGCCTACTACGCCCTCCATCACATGCGGGCGATCGTAAGGGACCATCATCAACTTCTGCTACCAGATAATCTCAAAGATTGGGCCGCGAGGTTGTCGGCAGTCCAGGACGCGGACCTCAGACAAGAATTCTTTCGCATCCAGTCGGAGTTTGCGGACATCATCCATCAAGATGTCCTTCATACCTCGGGGCAGTTCTTCGTCAGATATCAACCGTCAAACAGTGAGATAGATGAAACTCTACAAATGCAGGGTGACAACGACCGCGATTTCATGACCATCACGACAGACGGCGGCTTCATCCACGCTCCGGTCCCCCATGAGTCGAGTCGAAAGTAGTGATGTGTAGTTCTGAAACATTGATTAGCTCATGTTGTAATTAAACTTTAATGAAGTCGTATGTCTCTTTGGTTTGGACAGTCGTTCAACTTAGATGTAATCGATGCTATTTATTAGTAGGACCATGAATCGTGCTATTAATGTCTTGCTTTTCTCTTTCGATCCTTTTGTTGCATACTTACATATTGCTTATGTATTGTCTGTTGTTTGGCTTGTGCTTAGAGATGCCGTCGTATGTCGTGTACAAGGGTAAGGTTCCCGGAGTCTACGATGACTGGGAGGAGTGTCGGAGACAGGTTCACCGTTTCAGCGGTAACAGTTACAAAGGGTACACTACTAGGGCGGAGGCCGAATCTAGATATGCCCGCTATCTAGCGGGAGAGAGGATGGAGCGTTGGAGGAACCGGATGAGGACCAGTTTGATCGCGATGATGCTCATTGTGATGACCACAACTCTCTTTTATGTGATGGTAGTTTAGATGATCGATATCGACTTGTAATGTGAAGACAAACTCGATACTCACGGTCTTGAGACTTGTAATGTTTTATCTTTGTTCGGTCTTTCGAATTCGGTGACTAATATGATGAATTGTATTCGGAGACTAATCTTCTATTGTATTCGATGAATCTGATGTTGCTGTGTGCTGCTATCTATATTTTGTCCAATAATATATTTTGTAACCTGTGCAAAAATCAGAAAAGCAAAAAAAAACCAAATATTCATACTAATGGCGCATCAAGGCCGAGTGCGCTATTAGTACGCCAAAGGATACTAATGGCGCATCGTGGCAGAGTGCGCCATTAGTGTGACAAAGAACATGGTTACATATGGCCCCCCGGGAGGCATACTAATGGCGCATGGTGTTACATACTAATGGCGCACTGGCAGGTGCGCCATTAGTATACCAGATACTAATGGCGCACCGGTGGTGCGCCATTAATTAGTAAAAAATTATAATGGCGTGCTACTAATGGCGCACCAGTAGTGCGCCATTAGTAGGCAAAACCGGTGCGCCATTAGTAGGCCTTTTCCTAGTAGTGGGTCAGGAATCTGGACATAGCTAGTCCTTAGGATAGAAGAAGGGTCGCCATATTGTTCCTCTACCACAGCAACATGGTGGGTAGCCTGGGGAGAGTTAATCTCTCTCATATCGGTTTTAGGCCCAATCTGGTCGTAGTCTGTAGCGACTCCCAGGGCGGCGATGCGATCCAAGAGCTCGTTTAAGGAGGAGAGCTCCATCGGATGTAACTACTCGACGAGTTCCGAGTTGACGTGAAGATTGCTTTTTATGACCCGAGAAGTCATCGTCGGCGCGGCGGCCGAACAGGAGGTCATAAGAAAACCACCTAGCCGGAGAGTTTGGCCGATGGCCAAAGCTCCTTTAGCAACGGTGTCGTCTTTAAAGACCGGATGAGGCATCCTTCCTGATGGCGACAGCACAGAGGAACTCTCAATGAAAGCACCAATGTCGGTGTCAAAACCGGCGGATCTCGGGTAGGGGTTCCCGAACTGTGCGTCTAGGCGGATGGTAACAGGAGACAAGGGACACAATGTTTTTACCCAGGTTCGGGCCCTCTCGATGGACGTAAAACCCTACTCCTGCTTGATTAATATTGATGATATGGGTAGTACAAGAATAGATCTACCACGAGATCAAAGAGGCTAAACCCTAGAAGCTAGCCTATGGTAGGATTGTTTTTCGTCCTACGGACTAAAACCCTCCGGTTTATATAGACACCGGAGAGGGTTAGGGTTACACAGAGTCGGTTACAATGGTAGGAAATCTATATATCCATATCGCCAAGCTTGCCTTCCACGCCAAGGAAAGTCCCATCCGGACACGGGATAAAGTCTTCAATCTTGTATCTTCATAGTCCAGGAGTCCGGCCAACGGTGATAGTTCGGCTATCCGGACACCCCCTAATCCAGGACTCCCTCAGGAGTGCGTCTACATACCCTTGTAGATCCCTAAGCGGAAGCGTTCAAGTGAACGGGGTTGATGGAGTCGTACTCGCCGTGATCCAAATCACCGATGATCCTAGTGCCGAACGGACGGCACCTCCGCGTTCAACACACATGCAGCCCGGTGACGTCTCCCATGCCTTGATACAGCAAGGAGAGAGGGAGATGTTGGGGAAGACTCCATCCATCAGCAGCACGCCGGCGTGGTGGTGGTGGAGGAGCGTAGCACTCCAGCAGGGCTTCGCCAAGCACCGCAAGAGACGAGAAGGGAGAGAGGTAGGGCTGCGCCAGGGAGAGGTCGGAACTCTTTTTGTTTGCAGCCCCAAAGATCTCAGATATATATATAGGGGAGAGGGAGGGGGCTGCGCCCCCTCTACGGTTCCCACCCCAAGGGGTGCAGCAGCCCCAAAACCCATCTAGGGTGGCGGCCAAGGGGGGGGGGAGAGGGGGAAACTTGCCCCCCAAGTAAGGTGGAGGCGCCCCCTCCCCAAACCCTAGGCGCCTTGGGCTCTGGTGGCGGGGCGCACCAGCCCACCTGGGGCTGGTCCCCTCCCACACTTGGCCCATGCTGCCCTCTGGGGCCCCACTTGGTGGACCCCCGGGACCCTCCCGGTGGTCCCGGTACATTACCAATAGCACCCAAAAATTTTCCGGTGACCAAAACAGGACTTCCCATATATAAATCTTTACCTCCGGACCATTTCGGAACTCCTCTTGACGTCCGGGATCTCATCCGAGACTCCGAACAACATTCGGTAACCACATACAAACTTCCTTTATAACCCTAGCGTCATCGAACCTTAAGTGTGTAGACCCTACGGGTTCGGGAGACACGTAGACATGACCGAGACAACTCTCCGGCCAATAACCAACAGTGGGATCTGGATATCCATGTTGGCTCCCACATTTTCCACGATGATCTCATCGGATGAACCACATTGTCGAGGATTCAATCAATCCTGTATTCAATTTCCTTTGTCTAGCGGTATAGTACTTGGCCGAGATTCGATCGTCTGTATCCCGATACCTTGTTCAATCTCGTTACCGGCAAGTCTCTTTACTCGTTTTGTAACACATCATCCCGTGATCAACCCCTTTGTCACATTGTGCACATTTTGATGATGTCCTATCGAGTGGGCCCAGAGATACCTCTCCATCACACGGAGTGACAAATCCCAGTCTCGATCGTGCCAACCCAACAGACACTGTCGGAGATACCCGTAGTGTACCTTTATAGCCACCCAGTTACGTTGTGACGTTTGGTACACCCAAAGCATTCCTACGGTATCCGCGAGTTGCACAATCTCATGGTGTAAGGAAATGATACTTGACATTAGAAAAGCATTAGCATACGAACTACACGATCTTTGTGCTAGGCTTAGGATTGGGTTTTGTCCATCACATCATTCTTCTAATGATGTGATCCCGTTATCAACGACATCCAATGTCCATGGTCAGGAAACCGTAACCATCTATTGATCAACGAACTAGTCAACTAGAGGCTTACTAGGGACATGGTGTTGTCTATGTATCCACACATGTATCCGAGTTTCCTATCAATACAATTATAACATGGATAATAAACGATTATCATGAACAAGGAAATATAATAATAATAACTAATTTATTATTGCCTCTAGGGTTTATTTCCAACAATACCCCCACTCACTCTGTCTACATATACACTGGACCATGAAGACGCGCGTTGCTGCGCCAGTTCATCTTAAACAGTAAACTATGATATATTTGAAACGGATGAACAATAGAAATATTTGTTGAAATTTGAATGGCTTAAGCTAGAATGCCATGGTAGAGGGCATATTTATTTGAAGTTACAGCGGACCCATTTGCATATTTATTTTGATGATGGTATTTCACATATTTGAAATAGTTAGCATATTTGAAGTTAGAACTGACCCGTTAGCATTGGCTGTATTGGCTTGGATCTAGTAGTTAGAACAGGTCAAGTCTCCTCCTAAATAAAGCACCAACGAAGCTGGTGCTCCCTCTCATAAATAGGAGCACAAAATATATGTCCAAATATACATGTCTACATAGCATCGAGATCAAGATGGTTTTGCTAGTATTCCTGTATAAACAGAAAAACTAAGAAATCGCAAGCATGAACAATAACTGATCCTGAACCACGCGGCAATGGTGGTCAACAATCTCATCTCAAAAACCTTAAAAAAACTGATCATGTGCAGCAAAATATAATATATGTTTTTTCCCTCCAAACCTGGGCGGACACTGGCCCACTGAGCCTTCGACATATAATACCATTTGCCCATACCTGTGATGGATGGAGGCCGTGCTCGTTACGCCTATATGGGCTTTTTTGGCCACCGATCAGCCCAACGACCGAGGAGATCGCTAGCTCGGTATGCGGAGCAGCAGCCCGAGTACGTGCGCTAGGTCATGACGCGGTGAAAATGCGACGTATCGGTGCCGGTTCTTACGACCAAATGATCTGGTCCGTTCCTGCTTCAAGTTTAACGGTTGAGGACGTCAAAACACTGTGGTGGCTCCTAGCTAGCTGAGTTATACTGTTAAGTAATGTGTCCCTGTGCTGGCGTGTGCATTATGGACCCTGATACCCTCCACTCACTCTGTCCACATGCATGCATGTGCCCAGGGACGGATACTTCCTAGCCATGGGTATTTTTCGTCCAGAACTCCAACAACGCACTACATTGTGAAACATTGCTAGAAAAATAAGGCGCACTGCATAGAGCAATGGAGGGTGAATATTCATTTCTGAGCCCAGGCTCGATCATCTGCACCCGATGAAGAGAAAAATCACAAAAATAAAAAATAAAAAAATTCAAAACAATTCAATTATTTTTGCATGGAAGATAATTTGGTGCATGAGGTGCGCTTCAAATTTCAGATCATTTGGACATATAACTAGCTTTCATAAAAAAAAGATAAAATTGGGTTAGAACAATACATGAACAGTAAACATTTCACAGACTTCAAATTCTTCTTTTTTGTCGAGAGCTACTCAGTTGTCCAAATGATCTGAAATTTAGAGCGCACCTCACACACCAAATTATTTTCCATGCAAAAAAAACAGAATTTTTTATATCCTTTTTTTTTGTATTTTCCGTTCATTGCAGGTGGAGCTGAGCCTAGGCACAGAATCACCTCGTCCAATGGAGGGAGTATACTTGAGCACTGGCGGAGAACGTGTTGCCAAATAGGGCCGAGGCCCCGCCAGCCCATGGCAAATACAAGTGGGAGATTGAGAGTAGATTGTGCCGTGAATGTAAAAATAATGGAGTCTGCTATGTATTGGCCACCCCTTCTTTCTGTATCAAACGCTCCAATTCTGGATCCTCTCGGCATATGAACTTAGAGAAGAAATAGGTAATTTGTAGAATATATAGTCAAATAGTGGCACGCTGAGAAATTATGCTGTCACCATCAAAATTTTGGATACATTTGATCTTAGTGGAGGCTAAAGGATGATCAAAATAACTCCAATGGAGGCCAATTCCGAACAACCTAGCTTATAAAAATCATATCAAATATTCTTTATTATCACGGGCATACGAGTGGTTCATGGAGTAGAAAAGAGAAACATCTGGTTTTCAGCTCATAATTGTACTTTTTTAGAAATGTTTGAGCGAGCTAATTGCTAATAGGTCAAACTTAAATTAAATCCATGCATTAGAAGCCTCGATGAAGTGATCAAACACCATCTCATTAGTAGATACACTTCCTTCAATCTACAATATATTTCTTTTCTTACTCTGTATAACATCAAAACAATATTTTTGCCACCACTTCTAACAATAGTATGTTAGTAAATAATGAAAGCAAAATCTATGGTGAATCTAACCATGCCATTTTGATCATGTGTTTAATATGAAAATAGTGAAGGTAAGTAGGTGAGGGCATGAAGTAGAGAATGGAGAGTTGCCAATGAACGGAAGAGGAAGCAGGGCGTCGAGAAAAGTTCAAACAAATGCAACATGTCATGAAAGCTTGACATGGGGGGCCAGGTGTCTGGGCAACAGCTAAACAAAGAGTTGCAGAGAGAATCTCAAGTGCCCTCTCTTGTATTTGAGAAAGGGCAGTAAAAAGGAAATAAACAAAATTCTTTAAGAAGCTCTATGCAGAAATAAGCTTACCTGCTCAACAAGTATGTCACAATAGCATATCTAACCGGACAATCATTTTATGTGTTCTGCAGAAAATCAGCTCCATTATGTCCACCACCGAGGTCGTGCTCGCGACAGCAGGCATCAAGGGCATCATGTGCCTGTTGGGGAACGTAGCAGAAATTGAAAATTTTTCTATGAGTCACCAAGATCTATCTATGGAGAGACTAGCAACGAGGGGAAGGAGAGTGCATCTACCTACCCTTGTAGATCGCTAAGCGGAAGCGTTCAAGAGAACGGGGTTGAAGGATTCGTACTCGTCGTGATCCAAATCACCGGAGAACCTAGTGCCGAACGGACGGCACCTCCGCGTTCAACACACGTACAGCCCGGTGACGTCTCCCATGCCTTGATCCAGCAAGGAGAGAGGGAGAGGTTGAGGAAGACCCCATCCAGCAGCAGCACAACAGCGTGGTGGTGATGGAGGAGCGTGGCAATCCTGCAGGGCTTCGCCAAGCACCGCGGGAGAGGAGGAGGACTTGGGAGAGAGGAAGAGCTGCGCCAGAACCTGGGGTCCAACTGCCCTCCCACCCCTCCACTATTTATAGGTGGGGGGGAGAGGGGGCCGGCCCCCCTAGATCTCATCTAGGGTTGGGGGCGGCGTCCAAGGGGGGAGGAGTGCCTCCCAAGTCAAGTGGAGGCCCTCCCCCTTAGGGTTTCCCCTCTCCCATGCGCATGGGCCTTGGGGGGGGGGGCTGGTGCCCCTGGCCCATTAAGGCTAGAGCGCCCCCTATAGCCCATGCTGCTGTATTGGACGTGGTGGAACAATTTCTGAACCTCCGGAATCCTCCGGAACCTTCTGGAAGCTTCCCGGTACATTACCGGATAAACCCGAACTTTTCCCAGAACCCGAACAACAACTTTCCATATATAAATCTTTACCTCCGGACCATTCCGGAACTCCTCGTGACGGGATCTCATCCGGGACTCCGAACAACATTCGGTAACCACATACAAACTTCCTTTATAACCCTAGCGTCATCGAACCTTAAGTGTGTAGACCCTATGGGTTCGGGAACCATGCAGACGTGACCGAGACGTTCTCCTGTCAATAACCAACAACGGGATCTGGATACCCATGTTGGCTACCACATGTTCCACGATGATCTCATCGGATGAACCACGATGTCAAGGACTCAATCAGTCCCGTATTCAATTCCCTTTGTCCAGTGGTATTATACTTGCCCGAGATTCGATCGTCGGTATGCCGATACCTTGTTCAATCTCGTTACCGGCAAGTCTCTTTACTCGTTCCGTAACACATCATCCCGTGATCAAACCCTTGGCCACATTGTGCACATTATGATGATGTCCTACCGAGTGGGCCCAGAGATACCTCTCCGTTACACGGAGTGACAAATCCCAGTCTCGATTCGTGCCAACCCAATAGACACTTTCGGAGATACCCGTAGTGCACCTTTATAGCCATCAACGACATCCAATGTCCATGGTCAGGAAACCGTAACCATCTATTGATCAACGAGCTAGTCAACTAGAGGCTTACTAGGGACATGGTGTTGTCTATGTACCCACACATGTATCTGAGTTTCCTATCAATACAATTATAGCATGGATAATAAACGATTATCATGAACAAGGAAATATAATAATAACTAATTTATTATTGCCTCTAGGGCATATTTCCAACAGTCTCCCATTTGCACTAGAGTCAATAATCTAGTTCATATCACCATGTGATTAACACTGACAGGTCACATCGCCATGTGAGCAACATCCAAAGAGTTTACTAGTGTCGCTAAACTAGTTCACATCATCATGTGATTAAGACTCAATGAGTTCTGGGGTTTGATCATGTTTTGCTTGTGAGAGAGATTTTAGTCAACGGGTCTGCAACATTCAGATTCGTATGTACTTCGCAAATCTCTAGGTCATATTGTAAATGCTGCAGCAGCGCGGGTTTTAGGTGTGTCAGTAGCGCGGGATGGGCGCTACTAATAAGGTGCTACAGCTAACATATAGAAGTAGCGCGTGGTCACTGGCGCTACTGATACACAAGTGTAGCAGCAGCGCGGTTACTGGGAGCACGCTACTGCTAGTAGCTCTAGCGCCCGTTGCAGCAACGCGCTACTGCTATAGCGACGCTGCTGCTAACTTCTATACACTCGCTACTGCTAATTTAACAGTTTTTTTGTTTTTTTGGGCATATTTGTATTGTATTTGAACAGGCTTTATAGAAGAATCTTTAGCACATAGAAATGTCATCATGATACACATACAAATGCCTGCGAGACCATGAATGTAATCATAGCATATACATACAAATTGTCTCATCATAATCATCATCCAACACAAAGTGGTCTCTCGTCATCATCTCGAGAATAGCGATACAAGTCCTTGATTACTTGCAAATACATCGTCATCCATCTAAACAATGGTATACGCGAGAAGAGCTATCACTTTGAGTACATGAGTTTGTATCCCTCTCTCGCATTAGCGTGAACCTAAACTAACTACTCCCCGTCGCTCGAAAACCGGAAATCGGCAACACCTGGGCCTGACACTCCGGCCACTCATCGTATATATACTCCAGGCGTAGCACTTCTTCGCCATCAATGATCTATGCACCTGCATCATCACATGAGTCGATGATATGCAACATATATAGTTGAGCAACAGAAAGAGACAGACTTGACAAAAATAGAAACAACATATCAGAAGCATAAATAACAAAGTTCATCATACCCAAAATGCCCTAACTAGAGTGATCTTCGCTAGTCGAGGAGGAGGACGATTTAACTACATCACAAATAAATTTTCACTGCGCATAACTCAAAGTTTTGTCATACAGAAAGTATGGACTAAACAGACACATTGTCATATATCGACAATCACTCCAACATGCCGTGCCATCCATCGAGGTCAGGGAGATAGTCCCCGAGCTTAGTGAAAGGCTTCATGTCGAGACGCTGAGAGGCTATCCATGTTCGGACGTCTTCCCGCGACATTTGTCCTTCTCCGTAGAACATCCCTGTTTTTCCGACGACCTCTTTCATGATGATTTGGGCAAGTTTGCGCTGGATGTTGTAGAACTCAGCTCGAAGTCGATGATCCTCGATATCTCCTATGTCCTTTGACCATTGCAGAATATGGGCATCGCCAGATCTAGGTGACATGTGAAGGTTCTGGTGATCCCGTCTGTACTCCAGCATGTGGTGTAGGACATAGAATCCATCTTAAGAGAATCGTTCGGTTGCTGGATGCAGCAGAAGTCGGTCTTACGGTTGAAGGCGGCTCTGTCGCCCCTTCTTTTCTTGTCCCTAACCTCTCCACCCCTTGCTTGGTAGTAAAACATAGCACCATCGAGAACATCTTTGATGTGGGTGTAATCCTTTTTGTGAATGTGGACGGCGCGCCCAAGTAAAGAGCATGGGAGAATCGGGGGTAGAGGATGATGAGGACGGCGCGCCCGCCGCTGCGCAAAATAAGTACACCTCAAATTAATTAGCCTCCACCGTGCAAATGAATTATTGAAATCGAAGGAAGGATAGCAGCGCAGATGACTTACACGGGATGATAAGGCACGAGAATCGCCTCCTTGTCCTTATTGGCGAGCATGAAACTGACGATGTAATCCCTCGCGTATTCACGCTGCTCTGCACAGACTCTCAAGAAGCTCTCGTGCATGTAGTACGGGTCAGTGACACAGATATGACGTATCTGCTCAACCCCAATGATGTAGTTCATGTGCAAGGCATAAAGGCGGACAAACGTAAAATCCAGCTTCTTCACGTGAAACATGTCGAATATGTAATCGAATCGGAGGAAGAACTTATCCGCAGGGAAGCTGTCGACGTATGACATTTGCCGCGGAACGTTAACCACGTAGAGTTGGTATCCTGGATCTTTCGAGGCGATGAGGCATTTCTCTACCCGCAGCACATCGTCACGAAGTCTCCTTAGATCACCGAATCTGGCCTGTAGCACTGTTGCAGGTAGGATTGGTTGATCGGGGATATGCCATCTATCCGCATCGGTGATATCTATACGGTCGTGAAGTCGAGGCTGCTGAGGCGGCTGGATCATAGAATCAGCTTTTTTGCCTTTCCTCGCTCTCTTCCTAGACTTCTTTACTACCGGAAGGTCGTCCATAATACGTTGAGACGGTAATTCAGGCACCGACTCATGACGCTCAAACCCTGAGGAGGCGCCAGTATAGACATACTGTTCAGCGCCATCGTCATCCTCATCCTCATCCATGGCGACATCATCAGCGACTAATGGAGCATCCTCCTTACCCCGTCCGCTATCACCCAACCCGACACCCGACGCTAATTGGGTAGGTGGGGTGTTGATGTTCATACCTTGCTGAGGCTGTGTGCTTGTGGGTGTGCTCCCGGCCGCCTCCTGACGAAGCAGACTCTTTGGCCACAACAGGACCCACCCATTGCAACAATCACCAAGCCGCCGCGGTGTCTCCTCGTCATCCACCTGTAGTGTTGGAGGAGGCAAATTCTCATGGCCCGGTTCGACACTGGCCATGGAAACCTTGAAGACGTTCGGGGGGATCGGCCGGCTGTGGAACAATGGTTCCTTCGGCTTCATAATCGTCGCCTTCCCCACGTCCACCTTCTGGTCGCCGATGGTGTACAATATGGTGCACAGGGTTTCGTCGGCCTGCAAAGAAAAGTCTGCGACGTGAGACATCCGAAAGGCAACGAAAACGGGAGATTATACATTTATATTGAATGGGACCGGTGTGACAGATACCGTGAGGGCGTCGAGCTCAGCCAAAGACGAAGCACCGCCGAGCACGTCCGGTGCGGGAGCCGGTGCGGGAGCAGGTGCTCCCAAGAAGTCAGCAACGGGAAAGTCCTCTGCATTTTTTTCTGGATTTTTCCTTGTCCAAGTGATAACGCCCATCACCAAGGAAGTAGACAAATCTGCAACCACCTGTTTTGCGGCAGCTACCGCTGTTGCAACTGTTGGAGATGATTTCTTCTCAACCGCAATCTCAACCTTCTTGTCGATGTTTTCTTCAATTAACCTCCGTCTTTGCTTTCTCTCCTCCTTGGTCTCACGGTAGTACTTCTTCCACGTGGCGCCGTATCCGACACCGTGCACGCGTCCATACGACGGTCAAGTATCCACCGGTTGTCATTTCAATATGTTCAACGCCCGGTTGAATGGAGTGTCCCACTTGGGCCTCGCCAATGCCTTAGACGGCGAGTCGCTTTCGGCCGCAATTCGGTGCTGCTCTCTCTGCAAAAAGCACAAGGATCGTTTACAAATATGACTAACGTGTGTAGTCAAATTAATCGGAAACCAAAATTACCAGCAGTCTCATGAACTCCATAATGACCGGTGTTGTCTCGTAAACCTTCTTCACTGGGTCCCAACGGTGTTGGGCCCTCAGGACGTCACGCTCCTGCGGGACGGTGAAATCCGCCAAGGGGTCTGGGATGCCCAGACTCGCGGCTTATGCGTCCTCCTTGGCCCATTTTGACCTCTTCCGCCGTAACCATGGCTTCTGAGGTGGTGGCTCCCAATGTTCCTCTTTTGAAGCCCCTTCATGTACTTAGACTTTTTTTGGCAGCTTCGGCCTCGCAGGCCTCCTTGAATATTTGAAACTGCTCTTTCGTGATTGTCGGATTATCCTTTACAATCTCGGAGTAGGGTTCCCCGTCGTTGATCTTTGCTTTCACTCGATTTTTCTAGGCGGCCAACGCGTCGTTAAACTTGGTCATGGCGTGTTTGTTTATCTTCTTCATTGTCGGGTCCTCGTCTGGATCTTCATAATCCTTCTCATTCCGGCCCGGGAACAAGAATATCTGGTGAAACTTCTTTAGGAGGGAGCTCCTCATATTTTCTATCTTCTGTAGTTTCTCATCATTGATGGTGGCGGTTGTCCGTACGATGCAGCCTATTTGATTGTCGTAGCACGCACGCGCTTCCTCGGGCGCCTTTGGCTCAAAATTACCGTCGTCCACCTCCGTGACCACCAGTCTAGTAGTCCTGAGTTTGTTAGGAACCCGTCGCCTCTTTGCTTTCGGTTCTACACCGGCTCCGCTCCCCGAGGCAGCACCGGTCTCAGCGCCGGTCTCGATGCCTGTCTGAATCTCAGTGTCGGTCTCAGTCTCAGCACCGGTCTGCGTGTCGGTCTCAGTCCCCGATGCCACCGTTGGCCCAGCAATAACATCGGTTGATCGTCGGTAAGGCTAAAATATTCGTCTGCCGCCCGGTAGACGTCGTCGCAATCACCAGAACCCTGTCCTTCATCGTTGCTAGCCATGTTTCCTATGATTAAATCTAGTCAATCAATTCTAGACCTAATAAAATGAATAATGACATAAAAAGGACTATTGTTTTGCATGAACATCAATGACATATAGCTACTGTTCTGTTTGACCAAGTTTTTGAAAATAAAAACAATTCTATTTTTTGTTTATAGTTAAATGCCATAGCTACTGTTTTTTATTTATAGCTAAATAATTTTGTTTTTTTGTCTAAAGCTAAAAGTCTAGGAACTACATTTTCTCTAACCCTTTTGACCTCACCAGAATTTCCACAGCAAGACCTTAGTACCTACACCCAATTTCTTCAAAAATATTCAGGTCCATAGTCCAAATAATTCAATTTTCATTTGAATGAAATTTGGAACAAATTCAGGTCCGTAGTCAAAATATTTTTTTATAGCTAAGTGTTTTTTGTTTATACCCTCTATTAATTTAAATCTAAATGCTACTATTATTTATATACCCTCTATTAGTTTAAAGCTAAATGGAATTACTGTTTAGGAATTTTCATAAAAATTGCCCTAGCTAATTTCCTAAAAAAATTGCAAATCATTTTTCCTAAATGCTATAAAATGCCTACTACCCTAATAAAATCTAGGGTTCATATGAACACCTAGGGTTCATATGAACATCAACACAGTATCAACACATATATATAATTGCCCTAGCAGAGAGAAATAGGAGGGTAGGGACAGGAGAGGCATAGCCTTACGGTCGACGGCGAGGGCAGGCTCTGGCTCGGGCAGCGGCGGTGAGGTCGAGGGCGGCGGCGGCGAGCTCGAGAGAGGCGACAGTAAGGTCGACGACGGTCTCGGGCGGCGGCTGTGAGTCGAGGGGGCGGCCTCGGGCGGCGGCGGTGTGGTCGAAGGCGGCGGGCGGCGGCGGTGTGGTCGAAGGCGGCCTCGGGCGGTGGCGGTGTGGTCAAAGGCGCGCGGCAGGGCAATGGCGGCGATGGAGCAGTTGGGGGATAGGGGGAGTAGAGAGGGGGGGAAGGACTTAGCGAAATTTTGAGCCAGGGCCGCCGGCATTTGAGTCAAACTAGGAGTAGCGCGTTTTGCTGAAACGCGCTATAGCTAAGATAGCTATAGCGTGTTCCAGAGAAACGCGCTGCAGCTAACCCTTTCTGTTTTATTTTTGTTTTTCTTTTGTTTTCATTACATTTTATTTGTTTCATTTCTGCTTTTTCTATTTCTTTCATCTTCATTTACTTTTCTACTTATTTTTCTATTTATTTTATTTTACATAGCAGTAGCGCTCTACAGAAAAAACGCGCTGCTACAATGTTTTTAGCAGCAGCGTGCCTCTGGGAGAAGCGCTGCTACTATTCCTAGCCTACCGGCACTAGTGAGAGAATTTTAGTAGTAGCGCTTTTCTGTGAAGACACTCTACTGCTAAAATAATGGTTGTAGCGTGGTTTTGTAACAAGCGCTACTACTAAGTAGCGCTAGCGCCGAGTTTTGACCAACGCTACTGCTATACCTCTGTGTATAGCATTTTCCCTAGTGATCTGGTGATCCACTCCTTGATCACCTTTGTACCCTCTTTCCAGGTATGTAGCAAGGCACACATCAGGTGCGGTACACAGCATAGCATACTGTAGAGCCTACATCTAAAGCATTGGGGACGACCTTCGTCCTTTCTCTCTTTTCTTCTGCCGTGGTCGAGCTTTAACTCTTAACTTCATACCTTAGAACTCAGGCAAGGACTCCTTCTTTGACTGATCCATCTTGAACACCTTCAAGATCATGTCAAGGTATGTGCTCATTTGAAAGTACCATTTAGCGTTTTTGATCTATGCTCATAGATCTTGATGCTCAATGTCAAGTAGCTTAATCCAGGTTTTCCATTGAAAAATACTTTTCAAATAACCCTATATGCATTCCAGAAATTCTACATCATTTCTGATCAACAATATGTCAACAACATATACTCATCAGAAATTCTATAGTGCTCCCACTCACTTCTTTGGAAATACAAGTTTCTCATAAACTTTGTATAAACCCAAAATCTTTGATCATCTTATCAAAGTGCATATTCCAACTCCGAGATGCTTACTCCAGTCCATGGAAGGATCGCTGGAGCTAGCATACCTTTTAGCATCCTTAGGATCGACAAAACCTTTCTGATTGTATCACATACAACCTTTCCTTTCGAAAAGTGGTAAGGAAACTCGTTTTGACATCCATCTGCCAGATTTCATAAATGCAGCTAATGCTAACATGATTCCGACGGACTTAAGCATTGCTACGGATGAGAAAATCTCATCGTAGTCAACTCCTTGAACTTGTGAAAAACTCTTCGCCACAAGTCGATCTTCATAGACGGTGACATTACCGTCCACGTCCGTCTTCTTCTTAAAGATCCATTTATCTCAATGGCTTGCCGATCATCGGGCAAGTCCACCAAAGTCCATGCTTTGTTCTGATACATGGATCCTATCTTGGATTTCATGGCTTCTAACCATTTGTCAGAATTTGGGCCCACCATCGCTTCTCCATAGCTCGTAGGTTCATTGTTGTCTAGCAACATGACCTTCAAGACAGGATTACTGTACCACTCTGAAGTAGTACGCATCCTTGTCACCCTACGAGGTACGGTAGTAACTTGATCCAGAACTTCATGATCACTATCATAAGCTTCTACTTCAATTGGTGTAGGCGCCACAGGAACAACTTCCTGTGCCCTGCTACACACTTGTTGAAGTGATGATTCAATAACCTCATCAAGTCTACACCATCCTCCCACTCAATTCTCGAGACAAACCTTTCCTCGAGAAAGGACCCGATTCAAGAAACAATCCCTATTGCTTTCGGATCTAAATTAGGAGGTATACCCAACTGTTTTTGGGTGTCCTATGAAGATGCATTTTATGCCCTTTGGGTTCGAGCTTATCAACCTGAAACTTTTTCACATAAGCGTCGCAGCACCAAACTTTTAAGAAACGATAACTTAGGTTTCTCCAAACCATAGTTCAAACGGTGTCGTCTCAACGGAATTACGTGGTGCCCTATTTTAAAGTGAATGCGGTTGTCTCTAATGCCTAACCCATGAACGATAGTGGTAATTCGATAAGAGACATCATGGTACGCACCATATCCAATAGGGTGCAACTATGATGTTCGGACACACCATTACACTATGGTGTTCCAGGCGGTATTAATCGTGAAACAATTTCCACAATGTCTTAATTGTGTGCCAAAGCTCATAACTCAGATACTCATCTCTATGATCATATCATAGACATTTTATCCTCTTGTCACGATGAACTTCAACTTCACTCTGAAATTACTTGAACCATTCAATAATTCAGACTTGTCTTTCATCAAGTAAATATACTCCGTATCTACTCAAATCATCCGTGAAGTAAGAACATAAAGATATCCACTGCGTGCCTTAGCACTTATTGGACTGCACACATCAAAATGTATTACTTCCAACAAGTTGCTTTGTTGTTCCATTTTACTGAAAACGAGGCTTTCAGTCATCTTGCCCATGTGGTATGATTTGAATGTCTCAAGTGATTCAAAATCAAGTGAGTCCAAAACGATCCATCTGCATGGAGTTTCTTCATGCGTACATACCAATAGACATGGTTTGCATGTCTCAAACTTTTCAAAAACCAGTGAGTCCAAAGATCCATCAACAAGGAGCTTCTTCATGCGTTTTATGACTTACATGGCAGTGCCACAAGTAGGTGGTACTATCATTACTATCTTGTATCTTTTCGCATGAACATGTGTATCACTACGATCGAGATTCAATAAACCATTCATTTTAGGTGCAAGACCATTGAAGGTATTATTCAAATAAACAGAGTAACTATTATTCTCCTTAAATGAATAACCGTATTGCGATAGACATAATCCAATCATGTCTATGTTCAACGCAAACACCAAATAACAATTATTTAGGTTTAATACCAATCTCGATGGTAGAGGGAGCGTGCGATGCTTGATCATATCAACCTTGGAAACACTTCCAACACATATCGTCAGCTCACCTTTAGCTAGTCTCCG
Source organism: Triticum dicoccoides (assembly GCF_002162155.2). Lineage (NCBI taxonomy): Eukaryota > Viridiplantae > Streptophyta > Magnoliopsida > Poales > Poaceae > Triticum > Triticum dicoccoides. Next base: position 54,848,847 of record NC_041391.1, read on the forward strand.
TTTATTTCGTAGCTTTTACTTCGAGTTACTAACACTTAGCAACCGAACCGGTATCTAATACCCCGGTGCTACTAGGAGTACTAGTAAAGTACACATTAACATAATGTATATCCAATATACTTCTATCGACCTTGTCAGCCTTCTCATCTACCAAGTATCTAGGGTGATTCTGCTCCAGTGGCTGTTCCCCTTATTACAGAAGCACTTAGTCTCGGGTTTGGGTTCAACCTTGGGTTTCTTCACTAGAGCAGCAGCTGATTTGCCGTTTCATGAAGTATCCCTTCTTGCCCTTGCCCTTTTTGAAACTATTGGTTTTACTAACCATCAACAATTGATGCTCCTACTTGACTTCTACTTTCGCGGTGTCAAACATCGCGAATACTTCAAGGATCATCATATCTATCCCTGATATGTTATAGTTCATCGCGAAGCTCTAGCAGCTTGGTGGCAATGACTTTGGAGAAACATCACTATCTCATCTGGAAGATCAACTCCCACTCAATTAAAGTGATTGTTGTACTCAGACAATCTGAGCACAAGCTCAAGGATTGAGCTTTTCTCCCTTAGTTTGCAGGCTAAGAAAATCGTCGGAGGTCTCATACCTCTTGACGTGGGCACGAGCCTGAAATCCCAATTTCAGCCCTCGAAACATCTCATATGTTCCGCGACATTTCGAAAACGTCTGTGGTGCCTCTACTCTAAACCATTTAACTGAACTATCACGTAGTTATCAACACGTGTATGTCATATGTTCGCAACATCCACAGACGACGTTCGAGGTTTAGCACACCAAGCGGTGCATTAAGGACATGAGCCTTCTACGAAGCAACGAGGACAATCCTCAGTTCACGGACCCAGTCCGTGTAATTGCTACTATCAACTTTCAACTAAATTTTCTCTAGGAACATATCTAAAACAGTAGAACTAAAGCGTGAGCTACGACATAATTTGCAAGAATCTTTTTACTATGTTCAGGATAATTAAATTCATCTTAGGAACTCCCACTCAGATCGACATCCCTCTAGTCATCTAAGTGATTACATGATCTGAGTCAACTAGGCCGTGTCCGATCATTACGTGAGACGGACTAGTCATCATAGGTGAACATCTTCATGTTGATCATATCTACTATACGACTCATGCTCGACCTTTCGGTCTCTTGTGTTCCGAGGCCATGTCTGTACATGCTAGGCTCGTCAAGTCAACCTAAGTGTTTCGCGTGTGTAAATCTGTCTTACACCTGTTGTATGTGAACATTAGAATCTATCACACCCGATCATCACGTGGTGCTTCGAAACAACGAACTTTCGCAACGGTGCACAGTTAGGGGGAACACTTTCTTGAAATTTTAGTGAGGGATCATCTTATTTACTACCGTCGTTCTAAGCAAATAAGATGCATAAACATGATAAACATCACATGCAATCAAAATAGTGACATGATATGGCCAATATCATTTTGCTCCTTTTTGATCTCCATCTTCGGGGCTCCATGATCATCATCGTCACCGGCATGACACCATGATCTCCATCATCATGATCTCCATCACCGTGTCTCCATGAAGTTGTCTCGCCAGCTTATTACTTCTACTACTATGGCTACCGGTTAGCAATAAAGTAAAGTAATTACATGGCGTTGTTCAATGACACGCAGGTCATACAATAAATAAAGACAACTCCTATGGCTCCTGCCGGTTGTCATACTCATCGACATGCAAGTTGTGATTCCTATTACAAGAACATGATCAATCTCATACATCACATATCATTCATCACATTCTTCTTGGCCATATCACATCACATAGCATACCCTGCAAAAACAAGTTAGACGTCCTCTAATTATTGTTTGCATGTTTTACGTGGCTGCTATGGGTTTCTAGCAAGAACGTTTCTTACCTACACAAAAACCACAACGTGGTATGTCAATTGCTATTTACCCTTCATAAGGACCCTTTTCGTCGAATCTGATCCGACTAAAGTGGGAGAGACTGGCACCCGCTAGCCACCTTATGCAACAAGTGCATGTTAGTCGGTGGAACCTGTCTCACGTAAGAGTACGTGTAAGGTCGGTCCGGGCCGCTTCATCCCACAATGCCGCCGAATCAAGATACGACTAGTAACGGTAAGCATATTGAACAAAATCAATGCCCACAACTACTTTGTGTTCTACTCGTGCATTGAATCTACGCAATAAACCTGGCTCTGATACCACTGTTGGGGAATGTAGCAGAAATTCAAAATTTTCCTACGAGTCACCAAGATCTATCTATGGAGAGACTAGAAACGAGGGGAAGGAGATTGCATCTACATACCCTTGTAGATCGCTAAGCGGAAGCGTTCAAGAGAACGGGGTTGAAGGAGTCGTACTCGTCGTGATCCAAATCACTAGAGATCCTAGTGTCGAACGGACGGCACCTCCGCGTTCAACACATGTACAGCCCGGCGACGTCTCCCATACCTTGATCCAGCAAGGAGAGAGGGAGAGGTTGAGGAAGACCCCATCCAGCAGCAGCACAACGGCGTGGTGGTGATGGAGGAGCGTGGCAATCCTGCAGGGCTTCACCAAGCACCGCGGGAGAGGAGGAGGACTTGGGAGAGAGGAAGGGCTGCGCCAGAACTTGGGGTCCAACTGCCCTCCCACCCCTCCACTATTTATAGGTGGGGGGAGAGGGGGCCGGCCCCCCTAGATCTCATCTAGGGTTGGGGGCGGCGGCCAAGGGGGGAGGAGTGCCTCCCAAGTCAAGTGGAGGCCCTTCCCGTTAGGATTTCCCCTCTCCCATGCGCATGGGCCTTGGGGGGGCTGGTGCCCCTGGCCCATTAAGGCTAGGGCGCCCCCCTACAGCCCATGCTGCTGTATTGGACGTGGTGGAACCATTTCCGGACCTTCGAACCCCTCCGGAATCCTCCGGAACCTTCTGGAAGCTTCCCGGTACAATTCCGGAAAAACCCGAACTTTTCCCGGAACCCGAACAACAACTTTCCATATATAAATCTTTACCTCCGGACCATTCCGGAACTCCTCGTGACGTCCGGGATCTCATCCGGGACTCCGAACAACATTTGGTAACCACATACAAACTACCTTTATAATCCTAGCATCATCGAACCTTAAGTGTGTAGACCCTACGAGGTCGGGAACCATGCAGACATGACCGAGACGTTCTCTTGTCAATAATCTACAACGGGATCTGGATACCCATGTTGGCTACCACATGTTCCACGATGATCTCATCGGATGAACCACGATGTCAAGGACTCAATCAATCCCGTATTCAATTCCCTTTGTCCAGTGGTATTATAGTTGCCCGAGATTTGATATCCGATATGCCGATACCTTGTTCAATCTCGTTACCGGCAAGTCTCTTTACTCGTTCCGTAACACATCATCCTATGATCAACCCCTTGGTCACATTGTGCACATTATGATGATGTCCTACCGAGTGGGCCCAGAGATACCTCTCCGTTACACGGAGTGACAAATCCCAGTCTCGATTCGTGTCAACCCAACAGACACTTTCGGAGATACCCGTAGTGCACCTTTATAGCCACCCAGTTACATTGTGACGTTTGGTACACCCAAAGCATTCCTACGGTATCCGGGAGTTGCACAATCTCATGGTCTAAGGAAATGATACTTAACATTAGAAAGGCTTTAGCATACGAACTACACGATCTTTGTGCTAGGCTTAGGATTGGGTCTTGTCCATCACATCATTCTCCTAATGATGTGATCCGTTATCAACGACATCCAATGTCCATGGTCAGGAAACCGTAACCATCTATTGATCAACGAGCTAGTCAACTAGGGGCTTACTAGGGACATGGTGTTGTCTCTGTACCCACACATGTATCTGAGTTTCCTATCAATACAATTATAGCATGGATAATAAAAGATTATCATGAACAAGGAAATATAATAATAACTAATTTATTATTGTCTCTAGGGCATATTTGCAACAGTGCCTTCTCCTGCTCCACCCTAGTCGTAGAACTTGTCATACCGGATCCCCATCCCTGCCACCCATCCCATACATCCATGTTCAAAACAGGACAAATCATCACACAAAAATCCATGGAGAATGACGAGGATTACAGTCGAAGTTGAGGATCGTCACGGTTGGCTGCACGATGCCAGCAGCGCAACGGAGCCACGAAATGACATCTCAGCAGATCCTTGATCTCAATAGTTTGCGACTAGCCATGGAATGCCAAATTTGTCGCCACTTGACAAGATCCTCGATCTCCGCAGTTTACTCGTTGATGGTGCTTGTGAGCTTATCGAGTTACGCCTTAATCGATGGATCAATCACCTTGGGTTGTAGATGCTCGGTGCGGAGGCTAGCGTCTCACCGAAATATGCCAGCGCACAAGGAATGATGGATTTGGTCTTCGATACCATATGTAAGAGGGAGGATCATGGTTAGTCTGAATCAATCACTCAAAGAGGTGTGGTTTCGGTGTAGCTATTACAATTCGATTTACAGACAGAGAACAGAGGGAAACCTGCTAAGGGCCTGTTCGGTTCAAGGGGTTTTAACAGGGATTGTGGGGGGGGGGGGGGTTAAATCCCCTACAAGCCAAATTCCCCTCCAATCCTCTCTAAACCCTTTGGGAGGAGGTTGAACCGAACAAGGCCTAAAGGAGAAAGTGGTAGTAAGTAGTCATCGGGTGCCGTCCTTGATTCATTGGATACCCCTCCTCTTGGCCAATGGCTTAAGTTCTAGTTGGGGTAGAGGTGGTCGCATTCACCCACTCGGGCCCTTGGTACTTGGGGTTTGCCCTATATGTGCGACGGGGCCGTCATGCACCGATGCTCAAGTCACACCGGGAGATGGGCTGACATGTCAAGGGTGCTGAGAAGTTTGATGACGTATGCGAAAGTACATTTGTTTCTTACTATCAGGTAGCTGTGGGTAGTGGGCATGCACTCATCTTGAGCAGATTGGCAATGCGGTTTACTATGCAGCTGCACGGCTAACCAGATATGAGTAAGCGTGCAATGACCTACAAGTACTGCAATCAGTTTTCTTTCTGCATAACACGTGGAGCAACTTCATAAGGGTCGGGAAAAACAAACATGAGCTCAATTCAAAAGAAGAGGGCAACCCATGATCAATAGAACATCCGAGTTCGTTACAAAATGTGTCTTGCTTCATCACACCGTGCTAAAGTCGGTGTTTAAGAATCGTTTTTTTTTCTTCAGGAAAAGGCATTCCCACCATCTTTTATTTATTTATTTATTTTTGAGGAAAAGGCATTCCCAGCAACTCAAAGAAAACAAAATTGCAATGAAACCCGGCCCTGGTTAAATCAGAAGCTATTTATGCACTTGCAAATAACAGCAGGTCTAGTGCGATTTGACATTTAGTAGTAACCTTCTAAATATCAAGTTCAGAACGTCAAAAACTCAGCATAAACGCAGATATGCAGACATAACGTTGAAAACTCCATGCTGGACACAACATGGACGGTAATCAAACCCACCAGCAGATGTGCCCGCACTAAATTGCAAACAAGATGAATCGACAACCGAGCCCAGCGCATTGTAAGTACTGATTTATGGAAGTAACCCAGTGTGCCTTCAATCTTCATGCCAGAATGTTTATTAGCAGAGAGCGACAATAGGAAATTTACAGTGTGGTCACCAGCAGCCCGTTTCTTCATCTCCAACGACCAAAACAAAACCTGCCATCAGCAGCCCGTTTCTTCATCTCCAACGACCAAAATGAAACCTGCGGAGCAAGTAATAACATCATCAGTTAAAGAAACTTTGTAGCTTTCATTCAGGGAAAGCTGGTGAAGGTATTCTCATAATTTTTGTATGACCTAAAAAGGCACTCTTCAAGTATTGTGACAATTTTTTGTTCACTAGGTATGAGAAGGAATATGAAGTGACAATCCTGTAGTTCTGCATATATAAAGGAAAGCTGGAGGTGTTCTCATAATTTTTGTATGACCTAAACAATAATCATTAGCTTCACAATGGTGGAAATTGTGCCAAAAGTTCCAAAGAACATTATCAGACAGAACCAACATCTCAAACAGAGAATGATGATAGGTAGCTTGTATTGTGGTTGGTACAATTTCAACTTCAAATATGAAATGTATTCGGCAACACAAGTCTGAGTAGAGGCTGGAAGAAAAGTGGGCATACAAGGGGCTCATGGAGTAGGAACATCTAGATAGCTCATAGGCATACTTAAAAAAATGTACCAGCTAGCTAGTCACTAACAAATTGAATTTGATTAAATTCATGCAGTACAAGCCTCAAGAAAGGGACCGTGCATCATTTAATACTTCCTTTGACCCAAAATAACTGCATTGGTTTTACTCTGCACAACATCAAGGAGTACCTTCACCACTACTTTGATAATAATACACTAGTACAAATATAACATGTTAGGGATGGAAACATTTTTTATCATGAATCTAGTCATGCCATTTTGATTGTGAGTCTAATATGAAGTATTAAAGGTACATGGTGGTCCAAACTGAGGAAACTAGACTGCACACGAAGCATAGCTGCATAAAGTTTGTACCAGCTAAATTATATTAGTGGTTAATGATCAGTTACATATATATGCAAGTTTGGTGGACAACAAAACACGCCGAGAAAATGATTAACCAAACAGCCTAGAACTGGAATGATCATCCATAAAGCTACAACTGCAAGCAAAACGATATATAGATGTGTAAGATTCAACAAGAGATTTAAAAATGGCACTCTTCAAGTACTGTGACAATCGTTAGATCACTAGGTATGAGGAGGAATGTGAAATGACAATCCTATAGTTCCACATAAATAAAGGAAATTTGAAAACAAATGCTTGGGTATTGTTAGTTCTCAATTACTCCCTCTATAAAGAAATATAAGATCATTTATATCACTAAAATAGTGATCTAGATGATCTTAAATTTCTTTACAGAGCGAGTACTTGTTTAGACGGAACATCATGCAAATCACACTTGGATTTGGTAGAGCTATATCCACTGTAAAATAAATAAATTTAAAGATGAATAGGTGATGCAACAATGAGGAAAACTATACAAGTAAAATGGAAATATATCCCTGAAGCACAATAAAGGATTAGTAGTTCTTTTCCTACTACTTAGCATGAAAATATTGTCATCTCTGAGCAGGCACGAACATATGCATTGGTCATAGGAGGGGCTGGAGGGAGAAGAGTCCACACCACAAGAAGAAACTTGGGGAATACTACAGGCTAAGGAGGAGGTAAACCAAAAGGAAAGACAGTGGATGCAAGGAAGGGCAAACAAAAGAGCACATCCAATGGATAGGGCGCATAACATCAGTAGATAAAACTAGCAAAATGGTACTAGTGATGAAAGCAGTTTTTAAGATGCGATGTTGATTTTCGATATAAAGTATACAGGTCCAGGTGGCAAAAACTGTAGAAACTAGACTGCACACAAAGCATAGTTACAGACAGGTTGGAGTTTGGACCAGAGGAATTATGTGTGGTCAATTATATCTATTTTAGCATGATGCAAATTTAGCAGACAACAAGTGACATCCTAGAAATTGTTTAACCAAACAGCTTAACCCTAGAATAATTGGGGAATAAATACAAACTACAATAACTGCAAGCAAAACGATAGACAACATTACAAGACTCAATGAAGCTGTACTCTTCAACTATTGTGGCAAGCTGACAATCATTAGTTCACTAGGTATCACAAATATCCAACATAATAAGCAATGTGAAATGTCATAGCTATAAAAAGGCAACCTGGTGCATGTAGCTCCCGCTTGCGCAGGGTCCAGGGAAGGGTCCGACCAGTTTGGGTCTATAGTACGCAGCCTTTCCCTACATTTCTGTAAGAGGCTGTTTCCAGGACTTGAACCCATGACCTCATGGTCACAAGGCAGCAGCTTTACCACTGCGCCAAGGCTCCCCTTCGTGAAATGTCATAGCTATAAGACTATAAAATAAAGTAGGTTTGAAAACCAAATGGTCAGGAATTGTTATGATCATTGATCAATTACTTGCATAGACGGGACCAACATGCAAGTTACACTATAATTTTAACATGCAAGTTACACTATAATACATTTCATGAAGGAACATATCCAAACCTCAACATACATGCAGAGACCTGCTCAACCGAGGAAATCATCTATCTAACGGACCATCCTCTTAAGCATGTTGTGGAGATCAGCAGCATCTGGCCGACCGCCATTACCTGTTTTTGCAAGCATCAGAAGTCAAACAACCAAAATGACATACCAACAAAAAGCGAAATAGATACGAGGAGGCATCTACAAGATATTTACAAAAACTCATAGTTCCTGTTTTGATACAGCACTAGTGATAGACAGGGAAAAAATAAACCACACCTACCTCCAAATTTAAAGAATGGTCCGACAGAAGTATATACTGATGAATATCATAAAAATGAAAAACAAGCACCCAGACTATTTAGCTGGTCAGAAGAGACAAGTTATCCAGAATTATGAAGCTTGTTCCATGCCATATCGGGAAAAAATATATAATCGGACCAGTCCTAGCAAAAACAAGCGATCACTATTTAGTTTTAGATCTTAAAATAAACTTAGCCTGAAAATGAAATGAACTCAATTTATTAGTTTTCCCAGGTACAGTTGGAGAGCAACGTATTATCCTAAAAGTGATACAATGAACAATTACTCGTAAGTTTTAAATAAACTGAAAGGAAGTTTGCTAGTGTTGTACGAACCAGATAGTTCAGGGAGGACACTTACCTGTAGTGTAGACACTTTCGCAGGGATGATAACGAGAGCCTCTGCACTGAAATCGCCTGACCTCCAATGACTCAAGTTCGACCGTGTAGTAGTAGATACATGTAGACAGGAGCGCCACATGATTGTACTCGGCAAAAGCATTGATGGATATCTGCCCCGCGTAGTTCTGTGGATCCAGGGAGAGAAAATGGCGCAACTTGATAGGTCTTCCCAGAACCCATGACGTACCACTATTGTGCTCACGCTTCCTCTTCCAGATGTGTACATTGGAGTCTGACACAGTGAGTAAACCAAGTCCAACACCTCTTTCTTTGATCAGGGAAATTTCATGGTCTTTGGGGTGGTGCAGGTTTGCTGGCACACGTTCTACAGTTAGGCTCTGCCTCTCCACATCAAACTCAAGGATGCTACTTGCACAAAGAACGCCGCTGAAGGCCTCACTAAAGCTCGTCGGCACGTCAAACTCAAGGATGCTACTTGCACAAGGATTCTTCTTCTTCTTCTTCTTCTTCTTCTTCTTCTTCTTCCTCTTCTTCTTCCTCTTCTTCTTCTTCTTCTTCTTCTTCTTCTTCTTCGTCTTCTTCTTCTTCTTCTTCTTCTTCTTCTTCTTCTTCTGCATCGGCGGCGGTTAGCGAGCTGTTGTGAGCGGCCGCGGTGAGCGCATCAAGCTGCATGCGGAGTCTAACCTCCCCAGGCGCGTAGGAGCGCGTCGCTGGTGCAAGCGTTGCATGCGGATCGTGGGAGCTCGTCGTGTGCGAGCAGGCAGGAGTGGGGTGTGGCGTGTGTGTGTGCTATATAGCCCCTCCCTGTGTACGTATAAGCTGAGCCAGCTGAAAAGAGAAAATATTTGGGCGTTGGTGCGCCCGTGCGGCGTTCGTCGCCGGCAAAACTCTATGCTGGTCTCCTCCGGTTCATCTTCTACCTCCGTCCGAGAGACAGAGAGGCCTATGGCAACAACAATTGGTATCATGAGCCAGTTCATCGTGAGGTCTGTCATCATCGCCGGTGGCGTCCGCGGCGAGCGCGACGGACATGGAGGCTATGGCTGCGGCGTGCGTGTGGCGCTAAGATGCAGCGCGGCGGCGCACGGAGCTGCGGGCTGCGTGGCGGCAGCGAGTGGCGCTCGATGGGGCGCAGCGCGGTGGAGTGTGGCGGTGGCCGCATCGGCGGCGGGCGCGACAGCAGCCGGCGAGGTGGCCGCGTTGCACAGCGGCTCGTGCTGGAGGCACACCATGGCGTCAGGCGGTAGCAGCCACGGCGAGACACGCCGGGCGCGTGTGCGTGCGTGGCTGGCCATAGTCTGTGCATGTTCTGACTAGTGTATGGGCACTGTCTGAGTTATGTCCAGACTTGGTCTGACTTGTGTGTGTAGCCAGTCTGTTGGTGAACGTGGGGGTGCGTGAGTCGGTTTGTAGCGGTTCGACGCGACCGGGACGTGTACATGCACGCCGGGGGCGCGGACTGAGCAGGCTAGACCGAGTGCTCCGTGTGGATGGGGACGTGGGTTCGTGCCCTGGGCGTGTCCATGGTATAAAACCTCCCGTGTGCATTGTAACTGGTCTGGGTTGGAGTTTGAGCTCCGGGAATATTGCTGTTCGTGCAGCGGGCGTATGTGCGCCGGAACGTCGGGCGTGTCGCCGATGGAGAAGGAGCTCGGCGTGTGTCGCCGAGGAAGAAGATGGAGGCTGCGTCAAGCTCGGGCTGTGTGTTGGTCAATGGAGGTGCTCAGCAGCGGATCGTGTGTCGGTCTTGCCGGGCGTGATGCACTCAGTGGCGTGTGTCGCCGGAGACGAAGAAAATGGTGTTCCTCGCGACAGTCGACGAGGAGCCGGTGTTTTGTACGTCGAGATGGACGACAGCGTCGTGGTTTAGGGAGAGTATGTTAAAAAATAAACCACGAGTGTGTTTGGCGTAGTGGTTAGCCGCGTGAGCTAGCTAGCTAGGCGGTTAGCGAGCTGTTGTGAGCGGCCGCGGTGAGCGCATCAAGCTGCATGCGGAGTCCAACCTCCCCAGGCGCGTAGGAGCGCGTCGCTGGTGCAAGCGTTGCATGCGGATCGTGGGAGCTCGTCGTGTGCGAGCAGGCAGGAGTGGGGTGTGGCGTGTGTGTGTGCTATATAGCCCCTCCCTGTGTACGTATAAGCTGAGCCAGCTGAAAAGAGAAAATATTTGGGCGTTGGTGCGCCCGTGCGGCGTTCGTCGCCGGCAAAACTCTGTGCTGGTCTCCTCCAGTTCATCTTCTACCTCCGTCCGAGAGAGAGAGGGGCCTATGGCAACAACATCGGGACGCGGAGCACTAGGAAATCGGCATACCGCGCGTCTGCTCTGCAGAACATTGCATCCCAGACGTTGATTTAGATTCTAGGCCATTGAGCTAATATGGACAGTAGGATGTGTTTATGTTGATTTGATCTAATGGTCCTGGTTATTCTGGATACAGTTTGTTGTGTGTTTTTGGAGTAATTCATGTTTGCTCTTTTTATAGTAGTATCAAAGTTTTAAATAGCGCGCTAAGCATCTTAGCGCCGGACCTCTTTCAAATGCTATAGCGTGCTATAGCGGAGCTATAGCGCGCTATTTAAAATGTTTGTTCATTTGTTTGGACCGAAGTCTCTTAGCGCAAGACCTTTTGTAAACGCTATAGCGTGCTATAGCGGAGCTATAGCGGGCTATTTGAAACAGTGAGTAGTATAGATATAGATTCAGGAAAACCAAGACGGGAGACATACAGGAATTGTTTCTTCAGAGGATTTGTGCTAGTTCACTAGAATTTTTGGACTGTAATTCTATGTTTGGGAGAAGGACTCAAAACCAGCGCATAGTCTAGCTAAATTTTCTTCATATTAGGCATACGAAGGCATGTGTGGTTCCTCCGACCGCATGATATTGTAATGATTCCATCGGACTTACATGAGTAAAGAGTCGTTATACTTATACCCCTCAAAAAATAAAACCACAGGACTACAGTTGTTCACTGAATAAAAAAAATATCTTTCAAAACAAAAGACTATGCATGGAGATTCATATATATAGTCACAACTGACATACATTTTCAAACAATGCCAGTCTTGAAAAAATGTACGTCTTGAGTTCTACATTATCTAGGCTTCGACGGTTATGAGTTCTACAATGTGTGTCTTGAAAACAAGAGATGTGACACTACTTGTCATCACTTTCTTAACATGGATGTGAACGACATTCCAACAACAACTAATGAGAAATTAACTTTATATACCAGTGTAAAGTCATGCCATTACATGCACCAGACACTTTCAAATGGATAATAGTAAGAAAAAATCCTAGATCCGGGAAGCGTCTTGAACTGCAATGACTCGAGATGGATCGTGAGGATGCCGATTATTGTCCACATGAACACTGTATTATTGTCCTCGGCAAATCCCATCACCCTTGTAGTATTTTTTCTTTCGTTCTTTCGATCCAGGGGAATTTTAAGTAGTTTGTCCAGTTCAATGATTTTTTCATCACCCATGAAGCAACACCATCATATTCTGTCTTCCTCTTCCATAATTGGACGTTGAAGTCTGATAGAGAGAGAAAACCCAACCCACCATCTTCTGCTAGTATAATCGAGAATCGGTCATTGCTCCCAATGTGACACCCAGCACCCACATGCACCGGCACCCCTAGCACGACAAGGTTGTGCCTCTCCAAATCAAACTCGAGAATTCCAACCGAGCCCGCTCCAAGCAGCCAGTGTAGGGAATTCCTAACCAGCACAGTGGGTTCAAGGGATAGACCGATAAAAGAGGGAAAAGGGTCTGTATAATACTTCAGTGGCAACGATGTCGAAAAAAGATTACTGCATATGTCGGTCTTCGACGAGTAAACACTAGCAACCGGTAGTTGATTGTCGCCGTTGCCTACCAAGACCACCTGGAAGTGGTCAGCATCTCTAGCAGACCGAAACACCGCTCCGTTGAAGCGTTTCCCTGTGTCGAACCCCTGGGGAATCCCAGGGTTGTGCTGCTCACCAGTGATAGGGTCCCACACCAGAACATGGCACTTTAGCGGTTCGAGGTGCTTGACATGGACTAGTACAAGGCCATCCTGACATCCGAAGGTGGACAAGTACGGTTCTTCTTCGCACTGACACTGCCAGGACAATCGCCCGGGTGGAATACGATCAGGGCCCTCTAGAGCAGGTACGAAGGAGAGGTCTGGAGGATTTCGGTCGTAGAAACCAATTATGGGAAGGTTGCCGCGGTGGTAGCGCCGGAAGCGGTGGGAGAAGCCTGGCTCGAAGACGAGAAGGCGCCAACGCCTGCAAACGGCGGAGGCACGGGGGAGGGACGATGGCTGTGGGGGCAGGCGAAGGAGGATCTCCAAGAGAAGGTTGTCGTGGTTCTAAGTCTGACAGTAGTGTAGGGGGTACTAAAGGAGAGGCAAGATCCTAGCTATGGAGTAGTTGTACACGCAAGCGTTTTACGAGATCAGGCCCTTCTAGGAGGAAGTAACAGCCCTACGTCTCGGTGCCCGGAGGCGGTCGACTGCATTATATGTGTGTGAGTTACAGGGGTGCGAACACTTTACACTGAGGAGGGGGGTGGCTTATATCGAGTTCGCCAGACCCCTCCGGCCCTCAGTTTTGCAGGGTTTAAACTACATTAAGTCAGGGGGTTACTGGTAACGCCCTCATAAAGTGTGATGAAGACCATAAAGGCTACTTATGACAGACCGTTACATGCAGAGTGACTTTAGATCTCCTGGCCGTCGAGTGGTTAGCTTCATGGTCGAGTGTCCTCGAGTCTGTCGAGTGGATTACCTTAAAGTCGACTGACAGGTAGTTTCTTCTAGAGATGTTCCTGGGTAGGGTAGCTTAGACAGGTCCATGACCCTACCCTAGGTACATAGCTTCATCATTAGCCCCGGAATGGATCGAGGTTTGAGTGGGGAAGGAGTTGAGAATCCTTCCGACCCATCTTTCGTGCTATGAGTATGTCTTGTCTTGGATCAATGAATCATTAGGTGACGGCATCAACTTCTTTTTCAGTCGCCTTGATCCATTCGTTACATCTGTCGAGTGAAGTTTTTGCTTGGGGAGCTCCGAGTGTTAGAACGGAGGGGATCTTTTGTCCGACGAGTCGTTCTGCAACCCGCGGATTCTGCGGGATTCGAATTTTGGGAAGCGCGCGGGACGGGGCGAGGCCGCAGCAATCAGACGGGATAAGGCAGGGACGCCTCGATCTCTGTGCCACCTTTTTCGCCACGTATCACGCGCGCGACTGTTGTGGTATTTGACAGGATCGTTCGGGCCCATATGTCAGCCACTTGGAAGCAGCCTTATATAAAGCGCCGGACGGGGTTTTTTCAATAGTGCGCCCTCATTCTTTCTTCTTCTCCAGATTTCTCTGCCGCGCTAGCTTCTGCCCCAACGCCGCTGCCTCGCGCGTGCCTCGCCGGTAACGATGGTGAAGGAGAAGACGACGACTCTGGAGCGGGCGAAGAAAGCGATGGCGAAGGCAAAGGGGAGGGGAACCAGTCGGAGCGGCTCCTCATCGAGGACCAGCTTGCCGCCGGGCTAGATCCAGGGCGACTGGATCCGCTCGATAATCACTCAAGTGGATCTCGACGACCTGGCCGACGGAGGGCTGCTCCCCCATGGATCGGGGCGGCTCCCGGGGAGAGAGTCAGAGCCGCAGCCTCAGGAGGGTGAGTGTGTTCTTTTGGCCACCCACGTCGACCGTGGGTTTTCTTTACCGCCCCACCCTTTCTTCCGGAGGTTTCTGAATTTCTTTGGGGCGCAACTCCACCACTTCACACCCAACTCCATAGTGTATCTCGCCGCCTACGTGTCTCTGTGTGAATGTTTCTTGGGTTGCCAGCCTCACTGGGGCCTCTTTAAGCACATCTTCACCTGTCGCTCCCAGACGGTGAAGAAAGCCAATCCGAATGACGAGAGGACACATGTGATCCAAATGTGCGGGGGCCTTGGGATCCAGTTGAGGGGGAAAGTTCTTTTCCGATCATGGTTTTGCCTGACTCCGTCCGAGGGTGGCAGTCGACTTGGTTTTATTGTAAGGACCAGCCGATGCCAGGGCAGTCGACCGGGCTCCCTCCCTTTTCCATGGAACGAGTGAGGAAGCCCTCCTCTTTGAAGGTGGTCCCGGAGGAGAAGGCGCAGGTGAAGGTGCTGGTCGAGCGCGTCGTGCAGCTCATGCGCGACGGGGTGACCGCTATGGACCTCCTGGAGGTCTTCCACCGGCGGCGCATCCAGCCGCTCCAATTCTGAGACCATCCTATGGGATGTATTCTGGAACTTAGGACACCATTCGGATCTACCCAGAGGAGATCGACGGCATCACGCTGGAGTGGTGGATGGGAAGCATTACGGGGAACAAGGACAACCCACGAGGAGCCAGGAGGGTCATTCCACTCGACCAATCATATGAAGTTGACAAGGTCCAACGCTGCATTTCCGACTGCGATACTGTTTTTCTTTCCATTCTGTCTATTCGAAATCAACCGACTGACTTTTGTCTTATTTGCTGTCTTCTAGGTCACGACTGAAATGTACTCGAGGCCCAATGGGGCACAGGAACAAGCCGAGGAGGGGGAGGCGAGTGGGGGCGAAAGCGAGGAGGGGGAGTGGAAGTCTGACGACGAGGGGGAAGAGGATGAAGATGGTTCCAGCGAGGAGGAGGAGGAAATGGAGGTCGATCCTCCTCGCACAGAGAGGCGATCCAAGCTCGCCCACGACCCCGCGAGGGAGCGCGGTAAAGCGGTCGCGCCCGTTGTGCCGTCGACAAAGCGCTCTCGGACGGCCTCTCTGGCGCCGACTGAAAAAGCGCCAAAGCATCCGCGGGCAAAGTCCTCCAAGCCGCCGAAGGCCTTCCCCAAAATGTAAATGGCCATTCCCACCATTTTCAGCTAACAGCAGGATTTGAGTTTCTTTGTTTAGATCAAGTGAACTTCCGGTCGACTCATCGACTAACCGACTGATTTCTGAAATCTGCAGCGCTGCTACCTTTGAGACCTCCGCCAAGGATGGCGACCAAGAAATGGAAGACGCTGTTACCTCCAACCCTGGTACGCCGTCTTGCGGCTTTCACTTTGGTCGACTGGATCTTTGTGTTCTAACTCTAGATTTTCCTTGCAGCTCCTCGCCACGTCATTGATCTCCCTGACGATGCTGACGAGGTGCCTCTGAAGGCGAGGAAGAGCAGAAGGGCCCGACTGGCAGGGCCACTCGGACTGCGTCAGCACCTGAGGTGCCAGTTCAAGAGGGTGGCGACGCCACTCGGCATTCTGTGACCTTTGCCGTGCCGCTGACGAGCGTCGGGCCTTCGTCGTCGACTGCCGAACCGCCCTCCCTTTTCGCCACACACCACGTCCTAGAGGACCAGGCGGGCGCTGCTAAGGAGGCTATACAGCAGGCGGGATTATGATGGAGCAAGTGAAGGCGATCCGGGAAGCCAGCCAAGCGGCTTACGATGCAAGCTCGGCCCTTCAGAGCAATGTCCAGGTTAGTTGACAGCCGTCTGTTCTGTTAGGATATGTTATTTGAAGATTTTCTTTCCAGAAGTCTTTGTGTCTGTACACCCACTGGGTGTGTCGATTGGGTTTGTAGAACTAGTGGGGGCGCGCTGAGTGCACCCACTGGGTGTACTCTCCGAGACTATGGTGGATTGCGGGCAGTCGACTGTAGTCTTTATAGTTGAAATTTCTTCACTCGGTCTGGTCGGAGGAAGTCAAGTGGAACATTAGGACCTGTGGGGGCACGCTGAGTGCACCCACTGGGTGTAGTCTCCGAGACTATGGTCGACTGCGGGCAGTCGACTGTAGTCTGAAGAACTCTCTCTCCCCTTTTTTTTACTATGATGAGACCGTAATCTCTTTGTTCCTCTTGGTCAGCTGATCGGATCGAGTCGGTAGAACTAGTGGGGGCACGCTGAGTGCACCCACTGGGTGTAGTCCCCGAGACTACTGTTGAATATTTTGACTGTAGTCTTAGAAACGTTACTGTTTTTCTCTTAGTCACTCGGAAGTAACCTCTCTTTAATGTCTGTTGACTGTTGCTTTCCAGAAATCTTGCGAGCTCGTGGCCCGTTATACTGAGTTGGAGAAGAAACACATACAGCTTGACCTCGACTTAAAGCTTATCCAGGAGAACTTTCAGAAGGTGAAGGACGAGGCAACAAGTACGATTGGTGAGAACTTGACGATTGTTTTTATCTTTCTGCCCGTTATTGATTCTGACCTCTTTGCCATTTTGCAGAGAAAACGAAGGCGGCTCTAATCAAGAAGGACCAGGAACTTGCTGAAGCGCAGAAGACTGCATCTAATAAAACAAAGCTTGCGGAAGAGAAGCTGGCTTCAGCCGGCAAGCTCGAAGAGGAGAACGTCATCCTGAAAGCTGCTCTTGACGCGGCCAACAAGGAAGTCAGCCGTCTGAAGAACGACAAGATTGCTCTGAGTGACAAGGCAAGTGAACTGGTGGGGAAGAAGAACGATTTGGAAGCTTATCTGGGAGGGCTCGCCAAGAAGCTGTTCCTCATGATTGAAGGTAACCTCTTTCACTCGACTGACTTGTCACCGTTGATTCGTCGTGGAACTCCTGGTTCATGTCCGACTTGTGTTTACAGAGTTCTGCCAAAACTTTGAGGAAGAGACAAGTCGAGTGGAGACAGGTTTGGATCCTATCAACTCTCTAATGAAGGATGAAGCTGCCATGAATGTGCTTCGACTGGAGTCTCGCGTCGCTGGCGTGGTGGATTATCTGGCCCGACTGAAGGCAGCAGCGTCGCGAATCGACATGTCACTCTAGCCAGGGGAGACGCTTCAGAACGACCTCGAGTCTTTGATGACTCGACTGAATGAAGTCCCAGGCCGAGTGCAAGAGTGGAAGAAGTCTTCTGCCAAGTGCGGCGCTGACGTAGCTCTGTCTTTAGTCTACGTTCACTGCAAAGACGCGCGAGAAGAAAAGCTGGCGTCCCTCAAGGTAGCCAATACTAAGAAGCATGACTTCCGATCCTTCATGGAGACATTCATTGCAGCCGCCACTCGGATTGCTGACGGAATCGATCTAGACGAGTTCGTCGCACCTTCCAGTCCTCCATCGGAGGAGTAAAAAACTTTTATGCTTGATGCCTTAAATTCGCCTCGGAATGCCGAGTGGTTTTTGTAACCGATAAACTTTAACAGGCTTGATGCCTGAGCACTTTTGGATCCGTAGGATGTTATCTGAACTTGATACCTGAGCTTTGTGGTTGAATATGTTTGCATTTGTCTTCGAACGACACTGTTTTTCGCTCGGAATATATTTTTGTGCCTGGGACTTGTTCTTGCAGGCCGGAGTACAGATCCAGTCGTCTTGCGTCCTTGCGACCCAGGATGAAGCGCACATTGTATTTGTGCCGAAACTTCGAAGGTCGTAGTCCTTGCAAAGCGCACGTGATACTTGTGCCGGAGCCCGTAGGAGAAGGTAGTCAATCGACCTGCACCTTGTCGTCTGTGCGGGTCGGAACGATTTTAGTACTTAGGCGAGTGCTGAACTGCAGCTAAGCCTTCGAGTGTGAGGTGGTTTCACCACTCGATAGGATTTTAAACACTTAGGCGAGCACTGGGCTGCAGCTAAGCCCCCGAGTGAGAGGCGGGTTCACCACTCGGTAGGATTTTCAACACTTATGCGAGCACTAGGCTGCGGCTAAGCCCCTGAGTGAGAAGCGGGTTCACCACTCGGTAGGATTTTCAACACTTAGGCGAGCACTGGGCTGCAGCTAAGCCCCCGAGTGAGAGGCGGGTTCACCACTCGGTAGGATTTTTTAACACTTAGGCGAGCACTGAGCTGCAACTAAGCCTCCGAGTGTGAGGCAGACTCACCACTCGGTGGAATTTTCAACGCTTAGGCGAGCACTCGGCTGCAGTTAAGCCCCCGAGTGAGAGGCGGGTTCACCACTCGGTAGGATTTTCAACACTTAGGCGAGCACTGGGCTGCAGCTAAGCCTCCGAGTGAGAGGCGTGTTCACCACTCGGTAGGATTTTTAACACTTAGGCGAGCACTGAGTTGCAGCTAAGCCCCCGAGTGTGAGGCAGACTCACCACTCGGTGGAATTTTATTGTTTCTCATTGTATTTGTGCCGTAACTCAAAGGAGAAGGTAGCAGTCGACCTGCACCTTGTCGTCCTTGCGGATCGGAATGAATTTCATACTTAGGCGAGTGCGGGACTGCAGCTAAGCCTCCGAGTGGGAGGTCTGCTCTTCACTCGGTACGATTTTTAAACACTTAGACGAGTACTGGACTGCAACTAAGCCCCCGAGTGGGAGGTTTGCTCTCCACTCGGTAGGATTTTTAAACACTTAGGCGAGTACTGGACTGCAGCTAAGCTCCCGAGTGGAAGGTTTGCTCTCCACTCGGTAGGATTTCAAACACTTAGGCGAGTACTGGACTGCAGCTAAGCCCCCGAGTGGGAGGTTTGCTCTCCACTCGGTAGGATTTTTAAACACTTAGGCGAGTACTGGACTGCAGCTAAGCCACCGAGTGGAAGGTTTGCTCTCCACTCGGTTGGATTTCAAACATTTAGGCAAAACGGATTCGCAGCTAAGCCCCCGAGTGGGAGGTTTGCTCTCCACTGGGTAGGATTTCAAATACTTAGGCGAAACGGATTCACAACTAAGTCTCCGAGTGGGAGGTTTGCTCTCCACTCGGTAGGAAAATACTTAGGCGAAACGGGTTCACAGCTAAGTCTCTGAGTGAGTATTTAAGTGTAAAAGGGGCGGAGCAGATCCGCATTACAGGCTCGTGGCTCGTCAATCTGGGGATCGACGTTGTAAAGATAGTAAGCTCCGTTGTGGAGAACTTTGGTGACGATGAAGGGGCCTTCCCAATTAGGGGCGAGTTTGTGTGGCTTCTGTTGGTCCACTCAGAGGACCAAGTCTCCTTCTCGTAAGGCTCGGCTCTTCACATTTCTGGCGTAGAATCGGCGCAAGTCTTGCTGATAGATGGTCGATCGGATCATGGCCATCTCTCTTTCTTCTTCCAGAAGGTCGACTGCGTCCTGCCGGGCTTGCTCTGCTTCGGCTTCAGAGTAGAGCTCGACTCGTGGTGCATTGTGAAGCAGGTCACTCGGCAAAACCGCTTCAGCTCCATAGACCAGGAAGAATGGAGTTCTCCCAGTCGACCGATTTGGGGTAGTCCTCAATCCCCAAAGAACTGATGGAAGTTCATCGACCCACGCGCCGGCTGCGTGCTTGAGGTCATGCATCAACCGGGGTTTCTGTCCTTTGAGAATTAGACCGTTTGCTCTTTCTGCTTGTCCATTCGAGTGTCGGTGGGCGACTGAGGCGTAGTCGACTCGTGTGCCTTGGGAAGCGCAGAAAGCTTTGAATTGGTCGGAATCGAAGTTTGACCCATTATCAGTGATGATGCTATGCGGGACTCCATATCTGAATATGAATTCCCTGATGAACCTGATGGCTATGCCAGCATCAAGATTTTTAATAGGCTTGGCTTCGATCCACTTGGTGAACTTGTCGACTGCCACCAGTACATGGGTGAAGCCGCTCCTGCCAGTTCTCAGTGGTCCAACCATATCTAACCCCCAAACAGTGAAAGGCCAGACGATTGGGATGGTCTTGAAGGCTGAGGAGGGTTTGTGTGACATGTTGGAGTAGAACTGACATCCTTCACACTTGTCGACTATCTCTTTCGCCATTTCATTTGCTCTAGGCCAGTAAAAACCCGCTCGGTATGCTTTAGATACAATGGTCCGAGAGGACGCATGATGGCCACAGGTCCCCGAGTGGATGTCATTGAGAATCATTCGACCCTCTTCCGGTGTTATGCATTTCTGGCTGACTCCAGTCACACTTTCTCTGTACAACTGTCCCCTCATAACAGTAAAGGCCTTGGATCGATGGATGATCTGCCGAGCCTCTTCTTCATTCTCTGGGAGCTCTTTCCTTAGAATATACGCGATGTAAGGCACTGTCCAGTCGGGAGTGATAACCAGAACTTCCATGATTAAGTCGACCACGGCTGGGACCTCCACTTCAGTCGGATCCGTGGCACTTTTTCGCTGCGGGGCTTCTTCAGTGAAAGGATCCCCTTGAACTGACGGCGCGTGAACATGCTCCAAAAACACGCCACTGGGGATGGCTTCTCTTTTGGAACCTATCTTCGCCAAGTCATCAGCTACTTGATTTTTCACTCGGGGGATGTGATGAAGCTTTAACCCCTCGAATTTCTTCTCCAGCTTTGTTACTGCGTTGGAGTAACCAGTCATGGCTGGGCTTCTGACGTCCCACTCCTTCATCACTTGGTTAACCACTAAATTTGAGTCGCCGTAGACCATGAGGCGACAGACGCCGAGTGAGATGGCCATACGCAACCCATACAAAAGTGCTTCATATTCTGCTTCGTTGTTGGAGGAATCAAAGTGAATCTGGAGTACATATCTGAGCTTATCTCCTCGGGGGGAAACCAACACTACCCCGGCACCGGAACCATTCAGCAATTTAGAGCCATCAAAGAAGATAGTCCAGTGCTCCGAGTGAACTTGAGTCGGTAACTGCTGTTCAGTCTACTCTGCGAGGAAATCTGCTATTGCTTGGGACTTGATAGCTTTCTTTACCTCAAATCTGATATTCAGGGGAAGGAGTTCAATCGCCCATTTTGCCACTCGACCAGTTGCATCTCTGTTGTGCAGAATCTCTGATAATGGGGCGTCGCTGACGACTGTGATGGTATGGTTAGAGAAGTAGTGAGCAACTTTCTTCGTGGTCATATAAATCCCATATACGAGCTTCTGATAATGAGGGTATCTTTGCTTTGATGGGGTCAGGACTTCAGAAATATAATATACTGGGCGCTGAACTTTGAAGGCTTTCCCTTCTTCTTCCCGCTCGACCATAAGTACTGTACTGATGACTTGTCCTGTTGCTGCAATGTAAAGCAACAAAGGCTCTTTGCTGATCGGGGCAGCAAGCACCGGCTGGGTGGAAAGCAGTGTTTTCAACTCTACAAACGCTGCATCAGTTTCAGGAGTCCACTCGAACTTATATGACTTCTTCATCAGTCGGTACAGAGGCAATGCCTTCTCACCGAGACGAGAGAAGAATCGACTTAAAGCGGCCAAGCAACCAGTAAGCTTCTGAACATCGTGCACCCGCATAGGTCGTTTCATTCGGAGTATAGTGCCCACTTTCTCTGGGTTTGCATCGATTCCTCGTTCGGAAACGAGAAAACCGAGCAGCTTCCGGCCAGGAACTCCGAATGTGCACTTGGATAGATTAAGCTTGATATCATACCTCCTGAGGTTGGCAAATGTTAGCGAGGTCAGTCAGCAGGTCGGAACCTTTCCATGACTTGACCTCAATGTCATCCATGTATGCTTCCACATTCCGACTGATTTGAGTGAGCAAACACTTCTGAATCATCCTCATGAACGTGGCTCCGGCATTCTTGAGGCCGAATGGCATGGTGACATAACAGAAGCACCCGAATGGGGTGATGAAAGCTGTTTTGATCTCATTGGGTCCAAACAGACGGATCTGATGGTACCTGGAATAGGCGTCCAAGAAAGACAGTCTCTCACATCCGCAGTCGAGTCGACTATTTGGTCGATGCGGGGGAGAGGAAAATGATCTTTCGGGCATGCCCGATTGATATGTTTAAAGTCAATGCACATGCGAAGTGACTTGTCCTTCTTGGGGACCATGACTACATTGGCGAGCCACTCGGAGTGGTAAATCTCTCGGATAAACTCGGCTGCTAAGAGCCGAGCCACCTCTTCGCCAATAGCCTTCCTTTTCTGGACGGCGGACCATCGCAGATGTTCCTTGACATGTTTTGCCTTTGAGTCGACTCGTAGACGGTGCTCAGCCAGCACCCTGGGTACACCTGGCATGTCAGAAGGTTTCCATGCAAAGATGTCCCAGTTCTCACGGAGGAACTGGATGAGCGCTTCTTTCTATTTGGGGTCGAGTGTTGTGGAGATTTTGGTCGGAGCAGCATTGGGGTCGGTCGGGTGGATATGAACTGGTTTTGTCTCACCGGACGATTGAAACGCTGACTCTGTAGCGGGCTTCTTAGCTCGCAACAAATCACTCGGATCTGCATTTCTTTGGTGTTCCTGCCATTCTTCTGCTACCATTTGAGCATCGGCGATCTTTGAGCCTTTTTGAAAGCACTCCTCTGCCTTTTTGCGATTACCAGTAACAGTGATCACGCCTTTAGGGTCGGGCATCTTCAGTTTGAGGTACACGTAACATGGTTGAGCCATAAAACGTGCGTAAGCTGGCCTGCCCAAAATGGCGTGATAGGCACTTTGGAAATCCACAACCTCAAATGTCAACTTTTCTTTGCGGAAGTTTTTGGAATCACCAAAAACCACATCGAGGGCGATCTGGCCGAGTGACTCGGCCTTCTTGCCAGGGATGACTCCATAGAAACTCATGTTGCTTGTGCTGAGTCTGGACATCGGAATGCCCATCCCTTCCAGCGTCTCTGCATACAGTATGTTTAAACTACTGCCACCATCCATCAACACTTTAGTCAGTCGTGTACCTTCGACGACTGGTTCGACCACCAGAGCCTGCCTCCTAGGGGTGGCTATGTGCGTCGGGTGATCTGACTGGTCGAACGTGATGGCCGTCTGAGACCACTTCAGATAATTGGGCGTTGCCAGAGCGGCCATATTCACCTCTCGGTTTATAACTTTCAGTCGGTTCTTGCTCTCAACGTCAGCAAAAATCACCAGAGTGGAATTGACTTGAGGATATTCTTCGTCACTATCCCCCTTGTCCTCAACTTTGTCCGACTCTTTTTCCTTATCCTTGGGCTGTTTCCCTTGGAACTGCTGTATCAAGAGTCGACACTGTCGAGTGGTATGCTTCGGGTAAATGAAATTACTCTCTTCATCTTTCTTGGTGTGGATGTGACACGGTAAATCCATCACGTAATTTCTTTCTTTATCATTTACATTCTTGGGGTTCCAAGGCCCTTTGGGTTTCCCTTTGAACTTTCCTTGAGTCATGGCCAAGGCTTCTCCAGGAGCAGCTGGCTCGGCTTTCCGCTTTTGCTTCCGACTGGAGTTCCCTCCTCTGGTGTCCTGGGCGACTGACTTGTGCTTGCCACTCCGGAGCCGATCCTCTTCCTCACCATTGGCATATTTGGTGGCTATCTCCATCATTCGACTCAGAGACATGTCTCCGGTTCGACCGAATTTCAGGCTTAGCTCTCTGTACTTAACGCCTTCCTTGAAGGCATAGACTGACTGGTGATCAGATACATTCTCTACTGTGTGATGCAATGTGATCCATCTCTGGATGTAATCTCTCAAAGTTTCATTTGACTTCTGCACACAAGATTGCAGCTCTGTCAGCCCTGTTGGTCGATTGCATGTTCCTTCGAACGTTCTGACAAACACTCGGGAAAGATCTTTCCACGTGTAAATGCTGCTGGGTGTCAACTGATTCAACCATGCTTTGGCCGAACCCTCTAACATAAGAGGCAAATGCTTCATGGCCACCTCATCGTTTCCACCGCCGATCTGGACAGCCACTCGGTAGTCTTGAAGCCAAGTATCAGGCTTAGACTCACCATTGAATTTACTGACTCCAGTCGCCAACCTGAAGTTGGGGGGAATCACCGTGGCCCTGATGGCTCTGCTGAAACACTTTGGTCCGGAGACATGCACTCGGCTGCTGGTGGGCACATTCCTGTCGAGACCCTCTCTGTGGGCTCTGTTCCGGTCGACCAGACCTTGAACGATGATGGATCTCGCATCAAAGCCTGGTTCCCTGGGCACTCGACGTCGATTATCGCGATCGAATCGGTGATCATACTGCTCATGGTTCATGTACTGATCGTGCCGGTCCCCACGCCCTTCACGCCTCGGGGGCGATCTGGGGCTATGAGCCGACTGGAACGTATTCGCAGCCACGGATTTGCTCTGAATCTTGTTCCACGACTTTGACACAGCTGAATTTTGATCTCCTGCTGCCCCGAGCAAATCTCTGATCTGCATCAAGCCCCTGCCAGCCTCTGATTGGGAAGGCTGAATTGATTCTGCTATATGGGCTGCAGCTGCTAAATTCTGAATCGGAGTTCGATATACCTGAGTCGGAGGTGGAAAGAGCTGACGTCGACTGGAGTCAGGGACCCGTTGTCGCGCACGCTCGTCGAGTGCTCGCTGAAGGTTCTCCAGTCGAGTGCACTCAGCCAGGTTGGCCAAGCGCGCGTCCTCCAAGGCGCGCGTTCTCCAACGATAGGAGTATGAAGGGCATCCATGTTCCGGCGGCGAAGTTCTTCCCTCTGCAGCGAATTGAGGGGCTCTGGAAGGTATTCCTCATGGGAGTGCGACGGATTGCCTCCGCCGTCACCTCCCTCGGCACCGGGAAAGCCGGGGGGACCGTGTGGTCCGTTGACCATCAGGACCTCCGCCGCTAGATCACTGCTGTCGCACTCGGATGCAGCCTCTGCGGAGCCAGTCGACAAGTCGAACAGGCTGTAGAGAGATTCGTCGGGCTCGATTGCCGCGACATGGGTGGTGGTCGACTGGCGAGCCACCGCGTGCCTCACCCACCGCTGAAGCCTCGACCGACCGGAACGCTTGCGCCGCCGGGAAGCGGGGAGGGAGGATGACACAAAAACCGGTCGATACTGGGTCGACGGTTGCCGCAGGAGGACACCGCGGACGCACGCGTGAAAGTGCGTCGCTCCGCGGACTGGGAGTGCGTTGACGTCGAGCGGGGCCTCCTGAAGCCAGGCAGAGTCGTCGGCGACGAACGTGAGCGCGCCGAGACGGATCTCGCGGCCCTCAGCCAAAACTCCGCCTGAAACCATGATGAAGGAGATCGGAAGAAATTGCAACTTCTCCAATAAGTCGCTAAGATACCTGCCCCAAGGTGGGCGCCAACTGTCGTGGTTCTAAGTCTGACAGTAGTGTAGGGGGTACTAAATGAGAGGCAAGATCCTAGATATGGAGTAGTTGTACACGCAAGAGTTTTATGAGTTCAGGCCCTTCTCGGAGGAAGTAACAGCCCTACGTCTCGGTGCCCGGAGGCGGTCGACTGGATTATATGTGTGTGAGTTACAGGGGTGCGAACCCTTTACACTGAGGAGGGGGTGGCTTATATAGAGTTCACCAGACCCCTCCGGCCCTCAATTATACAGGGCTTAAAGTACATTAAGTGAGGAGGTTACTGGTAACGCCCTCATAAAGTGTGATGAAGACCATAAAGGCTACTTATGACAGACCGTTACACGCAGAGTGACTTTAGATCTTCTGGCCGTCGAGTGGTTAGCTTCATGGTCGTGTGTCCTCGAGTCTGTGTGGATTACCTTAAAGTCGACTGACAGGTAGTTTTTTCTAGAGATGTCCTGAGGTAGGGTAGCTTAGACAGGTCCATGACCCTACCCTAAATACATAGCTTCATCAAAGGTCATCATCTTCAAGCGGCCCCACCACCGGCCAGCGGGGATGCCGGGGGATGCTACTACTCGGCTCACCCTCCTCACGGCTCATGCCGGATGCCGTGGAGTCTCGGCGAAGCAACAGCAGCAGAAGCCCAAAGTGAACGGCGAAGCAGTAGGGCACCTTCAACTTGTAATACTTTTTCTTTTGACGTGAACAACTTGTAATATTAGCTGCCGGATGAACTGCTGAGCGGAATTCGAGGGTTGTTTATTGATCAATATCTGAATCCTTAGTTGACGCTACAGCCTACAGCTGATTGTATATGTGTAGGACATGACCAACTTCTTTGCCAATAACGTGATTGTACTCAAGTTGGATTCTATCCCATACGAACCGATCCGAACACGGTTCAATCTGACACTTCTAGGAAGCAATCCGAACACGTATACAACCTGAACTCCAATTCTAACTTAGGATCGGGCTGAGTCCCACATAACTCATATCTATCTATCTATCTATCTATCTATACCTCTATACCTATACTAATTAGCGACTTCCAAAAAATTATCACGTTAATAAAAAATTAGGAGCCGTTAATCTGATGGGACCGAATTATAACGGTGTAGATTAACCAGTCTATTTTAAGCCCTTTAGTAAAATACACAATGCAATCTACGTTAATCTTTGTCCCAATTCTGTTTCTAGGAGGCGTCTAAATTGTAACGTGTAGGTCACGAACTCCCCATCTCCTTCATAAAAAAATCTTTCTAAAGCTCACAATCTTTGTCGGTTGTAAATGTCATACATGGAAGACACGATCCTAATCCAGATCGTATCGTGTAGGTCACGAACTCCCAGTTTCCTTCCCCTAAAAAAACTGCCCATCTCCTTCACCTAAAAAACGAACTCCCCATTGCCTCATCTCAGAAAATAAAAAACCCTCTCACGCACGCCACCACCGCAGCAGAAGCAGCCGCCGTGTTCGCCTCGCTGCATACAGCTGGCCGATCAAAGCAATCTTTCCATATGCTTAATCCTCCCATGCCTTCAAACTTTCCAAGAGCTTAATCCCCTCACGCCTTCAAACTTTATCCGTGCGATTTCTTGGATCTTCGTTTCTCTTTGTGTTGTGGCGGCCGTTGTGCGAGTCGGCATGCTTGAGCACGTCAAGTTCGGTTACAAGGTGCAGTGATGGAGTATGATGTTGTTGGCTTGCTGCCTACTTCTAGGTATCATGTCAGCCTGCTGAAGGAGAGTATGTGGTTGCCTCCAAATTTTATCTGAATTTTTATTTTTCATTGATGTTCGTCTTCAGGCTTGGTTTGGGGTTCCTCAAGTCTTGATCCATGGCTAGGTTTGCATGTTGGATTCAATTTGCATGCCCTTAATCCCCAGTCTGTTTGCACGTCTCATTTGTTCATTTGTTCAAGATTTAACCATGTAATTACCCAGATCTTCGTTCTCTGTGTTGTGGTAGCTGCTGCGAGTTCGGGCCGGAGTAACCCCATCGCGGGCAGTGCACGGGATGCATGGCAGCCTAGAAGCAGGTTCGGTTGTAGATGACAGGCTGAAATACATTCGCGGCCATAGCATAAGAACCAAGCATGTCATGGATGCATGCATAGATATGTACAGGGGTGAAACGTGATCAGCGAGTCAGGATGTCAGACGGTTTAATTAGAATTGATAGGCGCAATTATATCTTTCAACTAATCTATATATCTTCCACCAGGTTTGGTTACAAGGTGCAGTGATGGAGTATGATGGTGTTGGCTTGCTGCCTACTTCTAGGTAACATATCAGCCTGCTGAAGGAGAGTTTGTGGTCGCCTGCAAATTTTATCTGAATTTTTTTTCATTAATGTTCGTTTTCAGGCTTGGTTTGGGGCTCCTCCAAGTCTTGATCCATTGCTAGGTTTGCATGCTGGATTCAATTTCCATGCCCTTTTTCCGCAAAAAAAAAGAATTTCCATGCCCTTAATCCCCAATGTGTTTGCACATCTCATTTGTTCGTTTGTTCAAGCTGTAACCATGTAATTTCCCAGATCTTCGTTCTCTGCATTGTGGTAGCTGCTGTGAGTTCGGGCCGGAGTAACCCCATCGCTGGCAGTGCACGGGATGCATGGCAGCCTAGAAGCACGTTCGGTTGTAGATGACAGGCTCAAATACATTCCCGGCAATAGCATAAGAACCAAGCATGTCATGGATGCATGCATAGATATGTACAGGGGTGAAGCGTGATCAGCGAGTCAGGATGTCAGACAGTTTAATTTGAATTGATAGGAGCAAACATATCTTTCAACTAATTTATATATCTTCCACTTCCACATTTATCTTTTTTTATGCACCAGATGGAACTGGAATCGATGTAAACAATATTGGGGATGCTGGTGCTGAATTAAGTAAGATGTTTAGGAGATATCTGGGTTAGTGGATATGCATCATAAATAATGAATGCTGACATGATGAGTTCTCCTTCACAATTTGATCGGATTTTCAGGTATTATGTAAGATGTTTATGAGATATTTGTGTTAGCGCATATGCATCATAAAAAATGTATGTTTACATGATGAGTTGTCCGTCACAATTTGATCGGATTTTCTGGTCTTCGATGAAGCTCCGGCTATTTCTTCTTCTGATATTCGTTCTTCATGTAGTTTTCCTCTATAGTTACTAACCTTCTGTAGTTTTCCTCTATAATTACCTAATCAGATTTGACCATGACGTACCTGATGATTGGAGACAAAGTTGTACAGCAAGACCATAAGCAGTTGTTTCTAGCATGTTCATCTGTACCTCTGGCGTAGTCCAGGTGCATCGAGTCATGGTTCAGAGTCTGGTGAGCGCTGGTCCAATTGCCTACGCCAGGTTTGATCTGGGGACCTTTACATTTCGACAGATTTTTCTCCTAGAGTTTCAAAAACCAGAGGGATACAATATACAATACACATTACTTATATATGCAAATTAAATTGAAGGTCGTCATTTAAGTTGCGTGTTCTTTTGTTTGCATTGAAGTCCCATTTTTTTGTATTTTTTTTGCATAATATTGAAGAAGAAAGACAATTGATTTCGTACCATGATCATCATCTAATCAGATTTGACCTTGACGTACATGGAGATTGGGGACAAAGTTTTACGGTAAGACGCCCAAGCAGTTGTTTCTAGCATCTTGATCTGCACCTCTAGAGGGGTCCAAGTGCATCGAGTCATGGTTTAGAGTATGGTGGGCACCTGTCCAATTGCCTACGTCAAGTTTGATCCAGGGACCTTTACATTTTGACAGATTTTTATCCAAGAGTTTCAAGAAGTAGAGCGATACAATATGCAGTAGACATTACTTATATAAAAATTAAATTGAAGGTCATAAGTTGCGTGTTCTTTTCTTTGTATTGAAGTCCCAATTTTTTGCATTTTTTCCCACAATATTGAAGAAGAAACTAAAGTCCCTAGATGTATGTAATACAATTAACCGTGGGGCCCATGCTTAAAAAAAATAAAGATCAGACTAATTACTCTTTTGATACTATATCAGCATGCATCAACACCAAGAAAAATGAAATTGTTTACCTAGAGACCATATTTCTTAATGGATGTGTTGTTTTGCTTTTGTTTCCGATAGTACTCCAAATCCTAGGTTTCACTTCTTCCAACCTAATCCCAAGTATGTGTTTCTTCAACCTTGATGCTGCATGAATGAAATTAGTAGATGGAAGATGTTTGGAGTGTGCGCTAAGATAATGTTTGGGTTCAGCTTTGGTAAGAAACTGAGTACCCACACTCATCAGATTGTAACATTTGTATTCAATTGATTCCCTGATGGAATCTTATTGAGAACGGAGGACCATAGCATGGGTGTCAACTCTGTAGCTAGCCAATATGCAATGCCTTTGCTAATAATCATCTGTCCGAGCAGCTACAAATGGCTACTCTGTCCACATGGTCGCCATATCTGTGGGACAGACCGACTACAGTTTGAAGTTCAATGATAACTGATCAGTTTATACAACAGCTTTAAATCGTGCATGGTATGACCTCTATCGCTGCTATTTTTGTTATACCTCGACGCCATTTTTCCCGTACTGAATCACAAGATATATTGCCGATTTCACGGGAAATAGCACTGCAATCATGCAATTTTAGACCTGACGTGACAGGTCCAACACGCGCAACCTTAATCTTTGGTAAATTTTAGAGTGAATAATTTGACATAGTAGTTACTAATCTTTTCTGTATTCCACAAAGGTTAAGGACTCCCTAGCTTCTCTTCACTTGCGTGCCAGCACTGTTGAGTTCGCCTAGGTACCTATGGGAGGTTGATCAGGCCTCCACGGCATGCACATCATCTGCCGCCCAGTTTAGAATCCAATTGCTCGGGAGATTGCAGCCTTCACCTTTGCGCACAGCCTGGTATGGTACAGCTTAGCACTTTGAAGTCTGAAGCTAGATTTTTCTTACCATATCTGTCGGCTTCTAGCATCAAATTATATTTTTCTGTTCGTTGTTGGAACCTACAATGGTCCTTGAAACTACACTTACATGTGATGTTGGCTGTCAGAGACCAGCGACCGTGTCCACTATCCAAGATGGTACAAAAGCTGATGGTTGGACCACCAGGCATGGTTGTGTTGATAGCTATATGTCCACACGGAGAACAATAGGCGTGGTTGGCTCGGTGGGCAGCAAGATGCGGCTGAGACGTTCAGGAGACGGCAGGACTATTTGTCCTAGAGGCCATGCGCAAGGAGGTCGGCCTAGGCGACATGAGCAAGATTTGTCGACGTATCATGGTAGCGGTGCAGATATATATGTATGTGTTGCTACCTTTTTTTATTAGCATAACTTACTACACCGTGGTATTCAGAGAAATAAATTGTCTTAATGGTATCATTATGTGTTGCCTCCATATTTGTAAATACTACCATCCTTCTCAGCCTCTTCTCGCTCGCACTATTTGATGGGATCAGTTTGTCAAGTCTTAATGAGCTAGAGTCAGTCTATCGGAACATGAATTCCTTGATGCAATGGAGCCCAAGTTAAATATAGTGTAATAATCTGAGTCGTTTTTCTTTTCTCAATTCCTGTACATATGTATCGGTGTATTTTGGTATTGGGAGTTTCAATGTCTTTTATAGTAATATGCATGTTAATTTGTAGTAACTACATATATAGGGTGACAGATAATGGATATGAGGCGTGTGCATGGTCAGAAATTATTATTTTTGTAATATCGAATTGGTATTTCGGTAAATATCCTATTGATTCAAATTTTGGTTCGGACTCTGTACGTACCAAATAATATCTGTTTTAATTCAGCAATTAACCAAAATTGACCTGATCTTCAAGAAAGAGCCAAGACCATTTTACTTTTGAACGTATCTTAAAATAATACAGTTTGGCATTTAATTTTATGAAATGACTAATGTAGGACATGTTTAGGGCAATACAGAACCAAAGGGATGCACTAAAGTGGAACCACTCGATGACATGACTATTTCCTCTCTGCACGATTTTTGTAGTTTGTGATATATCGGTTGGAGATTAGGCCTATGTATTTTATGTGACGAAAGGAGGAACAAGAAAAGTAGCTAACATAGTAAATGGTATCTAATATTTGCATCGAAACTATTCTCTTCTGAAAAGTAAAACATCAAACTGTTTTTGTTGGTTGATTTTGTGAGGCTGTCTCATTATCTATCTAAAATAAATTGCTTAGTTTCTCTAGAGACTGGTCAGAATAGGTGATACGTGAAAAGACAATAAGAAAATTTTATTTTCATTGTTCAAAATTTTTCAATAATATGAAGGCATTATATACCATTATGAAGTTCTTTAAGTAGTTTGGCTTCTTATCTAAAGAGAGAAGAATTTAGTATATGCTTCATTTCATATGCATTTTTCATTTTAAGTATGATAAAGATATATATATTGAACTCAGTGGTAAGACAAGATGTTACTTTTCCAATGGAAATTGCGTGACTCATCAATTTCATTACTCCAAGTAAATAAAAATACTCTCCAAAATTGCATCCCATATTTTATAATATAGCTTATCAAACTAGCCCGTGCGAATGCACGGGTTGGCGACTAGTTATTATTAAACATTCAAAAGCATGATATTTTTTTAAGTGAAAAATTCTAATTTCTTCATCATCTCATGGCTGAGTACGTACAACGAACATCAGAAATAATAAAAATTACAGTCAGATCCGTAGACCACCAAACGACAACTACAAGAATTGACGTGAGTCGAAGGCGTGCCGTCGTCATCGCCCTCCCTCGCCGGAGCCAGGCGAAACTTGTTGTAGTAGACAGTCGGAAAACCGTTGTGCTAAGGCCGCACAGGACCAGCACATCAGAACAATAACCGCCATTGTTGAAGAATAGCCTAGATCGAAAGGATCCAACCTGAAAACATACGAACGTAGACGAACTACGACCAATCCGAGCAAAATCCATCGAGAACAAATTCGCCCAAGACGCATCACCACACACCCACCGTCGACGCTAGACACACCACTATTAGGAAAAACCTTACCAGTAGTGTGATTTTTTTTGCATACCAGTAGCATGGGTGCCAGCGTTACTGCTATGTCGCTATAGCTAAATATTAGCAGTAGCACGTTTTCTACCCCACGCTGCAGATATGCTAAGTAATAGTAGCGCTGCTTTCTCCACACACGCTACTACTATCGTATGTACTAGTAGCGTTGCTTTCTCCACCCCAAGCTACAGGTAATTAATTAGAAATTAAAAAATAATATTCAAATGTTGTATTCATGGATGGAAATTCAGATGCATTTGCTTCACCAACAATGATTAGTAGTAGTATGAACATAGCCTCCAATTCAGCATAGGAGTTGCAAGTAAGGGAAAATTACCACCGACACTAGCTAATAATCATCATAGCTATTCATTATCACCAACATTGTCTAATCATCATAGCTAGATAGTGTAGCACATCATCATCATCTTAAAATTCATTCTAACTAGCTAATCACTCCTACTGCTCTCTCCTAGGTAAAATAGTATAGAACATGTGGAGCGCTCCTGATTCATCATATTGAAGCATGCAAATGAACCTGTCTCCTAATTGTGGGCTACGCTTCTGATTGCTGCCCCCTAGTACTTCTCTGCGATCCTTCACAATTTTGTTCCAGTCTTTGACTATTAAGACTTGCTCGCTTCTAGAAATCCTGAATGCACTCATGTGCAATGTAGGAACTCTTGGCCATATGCTAACCATGGACATGCAACCTTTAGCTTCGATTCACTGAGGCACAACTATCATCGGGAGTCCCTGTTGAAGAACATCGTAGAAACATACTTAGCAATGAAGTTTAGCTTAAAAAATAGTGTATACAAAAGATGCACTGAGGACAAATTGTAAAAATCTTACCATCTTTCCTAAATAGATGTGACCGTAGTTCAGTACGAACACTATTGGTCGCACGTTTTGAGTACTGAGATTTCTAAGTCTAGAAAAATAATTTGTCTTGACAGTATGAAGATCCTCAAGCCATGAAACATAGTGATTTGTCTCCTCGCAGTTTATTTCAGCCCGGGGACAATAGTAGGTCATGTCTACCAAGCATCAGACATGTTTGATTGAATGGAAATAAGCTGTCAATAGAAATTAGTTGTCAACTATTTTTAAATAAACAATATCCAAGACATAAATATGGTTGAGAAACTTACATAAAGGTAGAACTGGAGGCTTCTGCACATCGACCCAGATGTCGATATTATCTTCAATATCATCTTCCGGACGAATATCAAAGGTGATAAGCATATCAGGCTCAAATGCATAAACCTTGCATAGTGCTCTACATTGTTTGCATTCAAAATGAGTGTAGGTGTTTGTATTGTATAATTTTGCGAGAAAACTATAACCATGCTCGGTCCTCAAGTTAACACTTTTTACCTCCATAGTTTCCATAATACTGAAACCAATCTTATCCAAGACATATATTCTTGCATGGCATGTGATACGCTAGTAGAATAGTAAAACATTTAAATTATAAGTTGAAGCAAAAGAAGCAAAAGTCATGCTTAATTACGAAAAAAGATTTGTCGTTGTGACTTACTGTATGCACTTAGAAGTTCCCATCCAGCTTGATGCTGAAGCGCCTACCATCAACTAGGTGAGGCCTGTCGCACAGGCCGCGCTCATCTTCACACATACCGAATTCCCTTTCGCTATCGTCGCTAGACATTTCCTATGTTCATATAGTTCAAACAGACGTGCATTCAATAAGAAAAACTAAATCATAAAAAGAATTAGTATTCAAATTAGCATGCATTCAATAAGAAAACTAAATCATCTCTTGCGTCCGTACATCGTCGAATATTATCACTAATACATCTCGAATAGTATCATACATATAACATCACTAATACATCTAGAACCCTAGCGAACGATGGGTATCGGCGCGGGCAGTGGACACCCAAAGAGAAGGAACCATCACAGGATCATAACTCCAGTGAGATCCCTGAAGAACTATCCAGGTACTATCAAACCTGCCCTCCAATGCAACCATGTAGCGACGGACGTGCTCATCCTCCTCGCTGACACGGTGAGATACCACCTCTTCGATGGACGAAGACCTCCCCACCGTCACAGGCCCACGCGACCGCCACCAAATAAGGTCCGGGTCGACGACGGGTTGCCTCCCCACCAAGTTGCGCGCCCCGGAAGGTAGCACCTCCCAGTGCCAGCCAGGCGGAGCCCAGTCCCGGACATGGCCCCTATAATCAAGCAAGCCTCCTCCGCCGAGTTGACGACCAGGATGCGGGCCAGGCATCGTCGACGTCGAGAACAAATGCTTAATTATGAAAATAAAATTAATAAACACTTAGAAAAATTCGGCATGACCTTTGCTAAAAGCAGGACATATGGAGCGCCTGAAATTTGCCATAACATAAACGAATCGACATTCTGGCAAACCATAGGCCACTCGGAAAAATATGACATGTCCAAAATGTGACATGTTCAAAATATGACATGTCCACTGCAAATTTGCATATAACAGGAAAAATTGATTTAACTAAAAAAATAACAATAATTGCTTTAACTAAATAAATACCTAGAATTTGTTAACTACACCAAAACAACTAAAACACCTAGAATTATGTTAAATACACCTAAAAAACCTAAATTCTATTAACTACACCTAATTAAAAACCTAGATAAATTTATGTCCTAATTTAAAAACCTAGATAAATTTATGTCCTAATTTTAAAACCTAGCTAATTTAGAAACCTAGGGTTCATACAAATTAACTAGGGTTCATAGTACCTAATCTCTCCTAGCTAGGGTTCGATCATAACCTACATTATTCTAAGAACCTACATTTTTCAACTATATAGGATTCAAAATAACTACTCTCTAATAATTATAACTAGGGAGGGAGGGAGGAGGAGGAGGAAGGAGGGAGGAGTACCTCTCGCTGGAAGAGGGCCGG
>NC_041391.1:54884699-54891628 GCF_002162155.2 Triticum dicoccoides
CAAGAGGCCGAGTGCGTGGCCCATTAACAACAGCTCTGGCCGGGAAATCACGCGCTACTGCTAATGTGCGCTTGTAGTGCTGGTTTTGTCCGCCGCTACTGCTAAGTAACAGTAGCGTGGGGTATATGACCAACGCTACTGCTAAATGTCTACCTATAAGCATTTTCCTAGTACTGCACCAACGGGATGGTGGCTAGGTGGGGGGGGGGGGAATCTTATTCCATCTCCAGGGAGTCACCATCGTCTCATCTTTCTGAACAGTATACAAACCCTAACAAAACTCGGAGGAACATCTAAAAACGAGACCTCACACCGGCAAGGACCGGGATCCACTGTGCAGCCATGGCCCTAAGGCCGCCGGAGACGAGACGGACCGGTAGCGGCACCACCAGGAGGCAAAGGAACACTAGGCTTTTCTTGGGGAAGAGGGAATGTGTGGAACCATAGCACTATTCAAAATGATGATTTAAATAATTCAGATATAAATTTAGCACACCAAAATCAAAATGGAGTAATCCCACAAAAATAAAAATCTAAATGGAGTAAATTTGTAATTTTCCCAATCATGAATGGACTTGCCACACGCAGGAATAATAATTACGAATTGCCTTACTAGGTAAATTTAAACAAAAGTGATAAATGAACAAACTTCATTAAATTTAAACCATGTCCTTACTATGGATTTTTTTAAAGATTGTTAGCAATATCAAGAGAGTCGCTACATTCTATTGAAGATATTTATCTACCGTTAAGCTTGCAAATGTACTAGCTAGTATTGAATTTTTTTAGTGCCTACTGAGCTATATATTTCACTCTTAGATGTTCCAAGCTAGATTTTCACGATCCCAACATTCAAATGTAGATATCTATATCTCTCTATGAATAAACGGAGGAAAATATCTTGGTTCACTCTTTCTATCCTTATGTAGAACACAAAGATTGATGGTTTGAGATTTAAAAGAAGGGTCGTTGCTTCGATCCCCTTCCATAATCCCTCCGCATGCGAAAGAACAACGTTTCGTCCCTTCCGTCCTGAACTTTCCTTAGTCCAATCTTCCTCATGTGATTTATCCCCTACTTCCGCCTTTTTTTGCGAGTATATGTCAGGAATGACGCATCGAGATCTAGAAAGTGAAGGAAATATGCCCTAGAGGCAATAATAAAGTTGTTATTTTATATTTCCTTATTCATGATAAAGGTTTATTATTCATGCTAGAATTGTATTGATCGGAAACCTTGATACATGTGTGAATACATAAACAAACAACTTGTCCCTAGTGAGCCTCTACTAGACTAGCTCGTTGATCAAAGATGGTTAAGGTTTCCTAACCATGGATATGAGTTGTCATTCGATAACGGGATCACATCATTAACAGAATGATGTTATGGACAAAGCCCATCCGTTAGCTTAGCATAATGATCGTTCAGTTTTATTGCTATTGCTTTCTTCATGTCAAGTACATATTCCTTAGACTATAAGATTATGCAACTCCCGGATACCTGAGGAATGCCTTATGTACTACCAAACGTCACAACGTAACTGGGTGATTATAAAGATGCTCTATAGGTATCTCCGAAGGTGTTTGTTGAGTTGGCATAGATCAAGATTATTTGTCACTCCGAGTATATGAGAGGTATTTCTTGGCCCTCTCGGTAATACACATCATGAGCTTGCAAGCAAACGACTAAGTAGTTAGACACGAGGTGATGTATTACGGAACGAGTAAAGAGACTTGCCAGTAACGAGATTGAACTAGGTATGAAGATACCGACGATCGAATCTCGGGCAAATAACATACCGATGGACAAAGGGAATTACATATGTTGTCATAACGGTTCGACCGATAAAGATCTTCATAGAATATGTAGGAGCCAATATGAGCATCCAGGTTCCACTATTGGTTATTGACCAGAGAGGTGTCTCGGTCATATCTACATATTTCTCGAACCCGTAGGGTCTGCACGCTTAACGTTCGATGATGATATATTATTATATGATTTATGTGTTTTGGTGACCGAATATTGTTCGGAGTCCCAAATGAGATCACAAACATGGCGGGGAGTCTCAAAATGGTCGAGAGGTAAAGATCGATATATAGGACGATGGTATTTGGACATCGAAAGTGTTTCGGGACGTACCGGGAAGGAATCGAGTCACCGGAAGGGGTTCCGGGCACCGCCCCAGCAAGTTATGGGCTTAATGGGCCAAAGGGAGGGACAAACCCCTCCACTTGTTTGGTCAGCCCTAGGGAAGAGAAAGGGGGAGGGCTAGCCCCACCTGCCTTTTCGTATCATGGGAGCAAGGAAAGGGAGGAGCGCCACCCTCCCCTGCCTTTCCCCGCACTCCAAATAAGGAAATGAGGGGGCGCGGCTTGGGAGGGACCCAAGTAGGATTCCTCCTACTTGGGAGCCTCTTTTGGCTGCTCCGCCCTCCCTTCCACCTATATATATGTGGGAGGGGGGTGCCTAGCACACAACAGATAATCGGCTAGCCGTGTGCGGCGCCCCCCTCCACAGTTTACATCACCGGTCATATTCTCACGGTGCTTAGGCGAAGCCCTCCAAGGATCACTTCACCATCACCGTCACCACGCCATCGTGCTGACGGAACTCATCTACTACCTCGACATCTTGCTGGATCAAGAAGGCGAGGGATGTCACCGAGCTGAACGTGTGCATAACTCGGAGGTGCCATACGTTCGGTACTTGATCGGTCGCAGCTAGAAGAAGTTCGACTACCTGCGTTGTCAAACGCTTCCGCTTACGGTCTACGAGGGTACGTAGACACACTCCCCCCGTTGCCATGCATCTTCATGGATAGATCATTGCTTGTGCGTAGAAATTTTTGTTTTCCATGCAACGTTTCCCAACAGTGGCATCATGAGTCAGGTCTATGCGTAGATGATATGCACGAGTAGAACACAAAGAGTTGTGGACGGTGATAGCCATACTTCTTACCACTAACATCTTATTTGATTTGGCGGTATAGTGGGATGAAGCGGCCCAGACCAGCCTTACATGTCCAGTACATGAGACCGTTTCCACCGGCAGACATACAACTAGTTTTGCATACCAGGCCCAGCCGGGCCCTCCTAGCGAAAGAGAAAACAAAAGGAACAAATGCTGACAATGGTAGATCGACAAAAACGGAAAAGCCTCGCAACCATGATATGTCTCCGTCGTATCTATAATTTTTGATTGTTCCATGCCAGTATTCTTCAACTTTCATATACTTTTGGTAACTTTTTATACTATTTTTGGGACTAACATATTGATCCAGTGCCCAGTGTCAATTCATGTCTGTTGCATGTTTTATGTTTTGCAGAAAACCAATATCAAACGGAATCCAAATGGGATAAAAACGGACGGAGAATTATTTTGGAATATTTGGGAGGTGGAATCAACGCAAAACAGTGTCCGAGGTGGCCACGAGACAGGGGGCGCCCCCCCCTGGGGCGCGCCCTGGGCTCTCGTGGGCCACCCGTAAGGCGGTTGAGGCTCTACTTTTGCCGCAAGAAAGCTAATTTTATGTGACGCCCCCGATTCAATCGTACACTAATCATGCACGCAAATGTGTACGATCAAGATCAGGGACTCACGGGAAGATATCACAACACAACTCTAAAACAAAAATAAGTCATACAAGCATCATAATACAAGCCAGGGGCCTCGAGGGCTCAAATACAAGTGCTCGAGCATAGACGAGTCAGCGGAAGCAACAATATCTGAGTACAGACATAAGTTAAACAAGTTTGCCTTAAGAAGGCTAGCACAAACTGGGATACAGATCTAAAGAGGCGCAGGACTCCTGCCTGGGATCCTCCTAGCTACTCCTGGTCGTCGTCAGCGGGCTGCACGTAGTAGTAGGCACCTCCAGTGTAGTAGGGGTCGTCGTCGACGGTGGCGTCTGGCTCCTGGGCTCCAGCATCTGGTTGGGACAACCAGAAAGAAAGGAAAGGGGGAAAAAGGGGGGAGAAAGCAACCGTGAGTACTCATCCAAAGTACTCGCAAGCAAGGAACTACACTACATATGCATGGGTATATGTGTAAAGGGCCATATCAGTGGACTGAACTGCAGAATGCCAGAATAAGAAGGGGATAGCTAATCCTGTCGAAGACTACGCTTCTGGCAGCCTCCGTCTTGCAGCATGTAGAAGAGAGTAGATTGAAGTCCTCCAAGTAGCATCTTCAAGTAGCATCTCCAAGTAGCATCTCCAAGTAGCATCGCATAGCATAATCCTACCCGGCAATCCTCTCCTCATCGCCCCGTTAGAGAGCGATCACCGGGTTGTATCTGGCACTTGGAAGGGTGTGTTTTATTAAGTATCTGGTTCTAGTTGTCATAAGGTCAAGGTACAACTCCAAGTCGTCCTGTTACCGAAGATCACGGCTATTCGAATAGATTAACTTCCCTGCAGGGGTGCACCAACTTACCCAGCACGCTTGATCCCATTTGGCCGGACACACTTTCCTGGGTCATGCCCGGCCGCGGAAGATCAACACGTCGCAGCCCCACCTAGGCACAACAGAGAGGTCAGCACGCCGGTCTAAACCTAAGCGCGCAGGGGTCTGGGCCCATCGCCCTGAGCACACCTGCACGTTGCGTGGGCGGCTGGAAGCAGACCTAGCCTAGTGGCGTTCCAGTCCAATCCGGCGCGCGCCGCTCAGTTGCTGACGTCACGAAGGCTTCGGCTGATACCACGACGCCGGGATACCCATAACTACTCCCGCATAGATGGTTAGTGCGTATAGGCTCGTAACCAACTCAGATCAAATACCAAGATCTCGTTAAGCGTGTTAAGTATCCGCGAACGCCGAACAGGGCCAGGCCCACCTCTCTCCTAGGCGGTCTCAACCTGCCCTGTCGCTCCGCCACAAAGATCCACACAGAGGGCCGTCGGGACAAAGGTCCTTTCAGCCCCCCAATCCGTGAATCACTCGCGGGTACTCTTCGAGCGGACCCGACTTTAGTCACCATCTGTATAGAATGTATGTATGTATAGTATATACCCGTGATCACCTCCCAAGTGATCACGGCCCGATAGTATAGCAAGGCAGACTGACAAGAATGTAGGGCCAATGATTATAAACTAGCATCCTATACTAAGCATTTAGGATTGCAGGTAAGGTATCAACAGATGTAGCAACAATGTCAGGCTATGCATCAGAATAGGATCAACGGAAAGCAGTAACAGGCTACACTACTCTAATGCAAGCAGTATAGAGGAGAATAGGCGATATCTGGTGATCAAGGGGGGGGGGGGATTGCCTGGTTGCTCTGGCAAGAGAGAGGGGTCCTCAACTCCGTAGTCGTACTGGGCAGCAGCAGCATCGGTCTCGTGGTCTACCGGAGAGAAGAGGGGGAAGAAACAATGAATACAATGCAAACAAATGCATATCGATGCATGACATGACAAGTAACGATGCTAGGTGTGCCCAATCGCGGTAGTAGGTGATACCGACGAAGGGGGGAAACATCCGGGAAAGTATTCCCGGTGTTTCGCATTTTCGGGCAGAGGAGCCGGAGGGGGAAAGTTGCGTGTTCGGTATGCTAGGGGTGTGTGGCGGACGAACGGGCTGCGTAACCGGATTCGTCACGTCGTTCTGAGCAACTTTCATGTAGAAAGTATTTTCATCCGAGTTACGGATTAAAAGATATGATTTTCTAAAGATTTAAATTATTTTCTGATTTTATTATTTATCTAGAGCCAACATTATCCAGAACAGTGTCTAAGACGCAAGCATGACATCAGAGTGATGTCAGCAGGTCAACTGGTCGGTTGACCAGTCAAACCAGACAAGTGGGTCCAGTGGGACCCACATGTCATTGTCAGGGGCATTAACAGAGTTTTGAAACTAATTAAATGGGTTAATTAGCAGGTAGGGCCCAGTAGCCAGTGAGAGATTAGGTTTTAATTTATTTATTTAATTAATTAGCAGTTTATCTATTTGTTTTTATTTGTTTTATGGGATGGGGCCCGCATGTTAGTGGCAGTAGCTGCCACGTCAGCGAAGTTGACTTGGTCAACGTGGCCAGTTGGGGCCCCCAGGCCCACAGTCAGTGACCCAGGGGTGGGGCCCGCCTAGCCACGTCGGCGGACGGTGCCGGAGCGACTCCGGCGACCCAATAGAGGCGGCCCCTCGCCGGAGTTGGCCGGAACCGCGCTACGGGGCACCAAATCGGGCGCGGCCAGGCTCTCTGGAACGGCCTCTTCGCGCCGCGTCCGATGGAGGGGAGCACGACGGCGTGGGTGGCCGGAATGGTCGCCGGCGACGAGCACGGCGGGCTGCAGTTCGGGCACGGACAAAGATGGCGACACAGCGCGCTTCAGGGTGAAAGCGAAGGCTAGGGTGGACCTGCGCGACGCGCTGAGCACAAAGGACTCGGCCCCGTGACCATTTGGTCACCGGAAGGGCGCGGGCGACGCGCGCAGGCGGCGGCGCAGTCGGGTCCCCGACGAGAAACGCGCTAGTAGGCACGGGAAGGCTATTGCGCGGGCGCGTTGGGCTCCTAGGAACCCCAGGAGTGCAACGGCGAGTTCGGGCGTGCGTGACGACGGCGGCGAGGTACGCCGTGGCGACCAGAGCCTCGGCAATGGCGGCGGCTGGCTACAGAGCGCTAGGGGGCCAACGAAGAGCAGCAGGGGGAGGAGAAGCTCACCGTGCGGCACGCAAGATGGCCCTTGGGAGTTTAGTAGCCGGAGAGTCGACGGCGCTCATCGGAGATGCGTCGGGGATCCGAGGAAGAAGACGAGGTTGGGGCAGCGTTCGATGGTGCTCGGCGTCCTGCGTCTTGACGTGGAGGCGTAGTCGAGGGAGGCGGAGCGTGCGGACGCGTCGGAAGGG
The DNA here is from genome assembly GCF_002162155.2 of Triticum dicoccoides. NCBI lineage: Eukaryota > Viridiplantae > Streptophyta > Magnoliopsida > Poales > Poaceae > Triticum > Triticum dicoccoides. The sequence goes on from NC_041391.1 coordinate 54,891,546, forward strand.
CGTGGAGGTCGCGGTGTCCGCGAGTACTACGGCGGCGAGGCCATGGTGGCGCTCGGTTGCCGTGGGGAACGAGGGGGCGAGGT
>NC_041391.1:54892022-54908814 GCF_002162155.2 Triticum dicoccoides
CCTCGTCTCGTCGCCGGCGAGGGGGGGTCGGTTGGGACGCGCCCTGTTCCAACCCGGGTCGGGGGAACAGGGGAAGGGGACGCGGTGCGGGAGCTGGGCCTGCTGGGCCGGCCAGGCTGGCTGCGGGCCAGGGGGGTTGGGCGGTGGGCGTGCGGGTGGGTTGGGCTGCCTGGTCCAGGGGGCATCCCCCCTTTTTTTGTTTTTTTTGTAGTTTCTTTCTTTTATTTATTTTACCTTTCTGTTTTATTTAGATTTAGGGCATTTAGGAATTTTATAAAATGGTGTTTGCTTCACCATAATTACCAGTGCAATATTTGGCAACCCCCGAACATTTTCGCTTTGACTTCTGAAAACTTAGGGTGTTTGTCACTAATTCATATTTTGAATTAGCAATGATTTTGAACTACCACTTGGTTAGCAACAGTAACACTGATGACATGGCATCATTAGAAGAGTTTTACTGTAGCCTCATTATCCGAGCTTTACATTTTACAAGAAAAATCTGGGCGAAATATTCACCCCAATCGGAGTTACGGATCTCCAGATATAAAGGAAACAGTGAAGGGGAAGAAACAGAGAACGCAGAAACAGAGGGATCCAATCTCGGAGGCGCTCTCGCCCCTCCCATGCCATGGGAGCCAAGGAACAGAGGGGAAACCCTTCTCCCATCTAGGGAGGATGTCAAGGAAGGAGGAGAAGAAGGGGGGGGGGCTCTCCCCCTTGCTTCCGGTGGCGCCGGAGCGCTGCCGGGGCCATCATCATCACCGCGATCTTCACCAACAACTTCACCGCCTTCATCACCAACTCTTCCTCCCTCTATGCAGCGGTGTGACCTCTCTCTTACCCGCTGTAATCTCTACTTAAACATGGTGCTCAACACTATATATTATTTCCCAATGATGTATGGCTATCTTATGATGTTTGAGTAGATCCGTTTTGTCCTATGGGTTAATTGATGATCGTGATTGGTTTGAGTTGCATGTTTTATTATTGGTGCTGTCCTATTGTGCCCTCTGTGTCGCGCAAGCGTGAGGGATTCCCGCTGTAGGGTTTGCCATATGGTTATGATTTGCTTATGGTGGTTGCGTGAGTGACGGAAACACAAACCCGAGTAAGTAGGTTGTTTGCGTATGGGATAAAAGGGGACTTGATACTTTAATGCTATGGTTGGGTTTTACCTTAATGAATCTTTAGTATTTGCGGATGCTTGCTAGAGTTCCAATCATAAGTGCATAGAATTCCAAGTAAGGGATGATATGTTAGCCTATGCCTCTCCCTCAAATAGAATTGCAACAATGATTACCGGTCTAGTTATCGATTGCCTTGGACAAATAACTTTCTCGTAACAAAAAACTCTCTACTAATATTTACTTTATTGCATCTTTATCTAAACATCACCTAGTTTATGTTTACGTGCTCTTTATTATCTAGCAAACCTATCCTATCACACCTACAAAGTACTTCTAGTTTCATACTTGTTCTAGGTAAAGCGAACGTCAAGCGTGCGTAGAGTTGTATCGGTGGTCTATAGAACTTGAGGGAATATTTATTCTACCTTTAGCTCCTCGTTGGGTTCAACACTCTTATTTATCGAAAACTGTTGCGATCCCCTACACTTGTGGGTTATCAAGACCTTTTTCTGGCGCCGTTACCGGGGAGTCATAGCGTGGGGTGAATATTCTCGTGTGTGCTTGTTTGCTTTATCACTAAGTAATTTTTATTTGATGTTCTAAGTTGTTCTCTATCTTAAGTTTTGGATATGGAACGCAAAATACCAAAAAAATTAGCTGTACTTGCTACTCATGAAGATGGGGTAAATCCTAAAACCCTTGATTCTCATTATGCGAAAGACATTATGTACTACTTTGATAATCCTGAGAAATCCCCATTCAACTTTATAATGGGAGACACGTCGGATCAACGTGAATACTTTAGGGATTATCGCTCGACACAAAAAGGGAAACTATTATGGGATTAATTTATTATGTTGCGTTGGTATGCCTGGAATCTATGCTTGAGATATGATATTACTTGTTGCTCTAGGATGGAGGCTCCACACCTCCCCTTTTCATGCAAATTTAACGATAATGAAACCTTAGCTTCCTGTGCTAATGGTATATATTATTACTATGATGTGGAACAAATAGAAGAATTTGTTGCTTTTAAGGCTGCCTATGATATTGAAGCTTTGTTTGGAAAGTATGAAGCTTTTGATGATGATGGTTATAGGCCGGAAAATCTTGCTATACTTGGATATTGCTATGATAATTATGAATACAATTACTATATTAATGCTTTTATGAAGAAAGTCAATGCTGTCCAGGAAGAGACTAATATTTTGCAGGAAGCTATGGAAGAAGAAATTGATGAAACTGTGAGCTCATTGGATGAAAAAGATGATGAGGAGAGCGAAGAACAAAAGTAGGAAGAGCGGATGATCTACCTGTGCCCACCTTCTAATGAGAGTAACTCTTCAACTCATACATTGTTTAATTCCCCTTCGTGCTTACCGAAGGATGATTGCTATGATGATTATGATCCCTTGAATTTGTTTGAAATATCCCTTTTTGATGATGCTTGCTATGCTTGAGGCCAAGATGCCAATATGAATTATGCTTATGAAGATGAACTTGCTATAGTTCCTTATGTTAAACATGAAATTGTTGCTATTGCACCCACGCATGATAGTCCTATTATCTTTTTGAATTCTCCCTACCACACTATATCGGAGAAGTTTGTGCTTATTAAGGATTATATTGATGGGTTGCCTTTTACCATTGCACATGATGATTTTGATGATGGTAATATGCATGTGCTTGCTGCTCCTACTTGCAATTATTATGAGAGAGGAACTTTATCTCCACCTCTTTATGTTTCCAATACGATAAAATTGCAAGAAACTGTTTATACTATGCATTGACCTTTACTATGTGTGCATGAATTGTTCTTTTATGACATGCCGATGCATAGGAAGAGAGTTGGACTTCGTTGTTGCATGATATATGTTACTTTGTGCTCACTACTAAATTACAAATCTTTGTTAATTAAAATTGGCTTTGATATACCTTGGGATCCGGGTGGATTCATTACTTGAGCACTAAATGCCTAGCTTAATGGATTTAAAGAAAGCACTGCCAGGGAGACAACCCAGAAGTTTTAGAGAGTCATTTATTTCTGTTGAGTGCTTTCATATAGTTTAAAAACAATAAAATAAAGAGGGGAACCTAAAAACTTTTTCGAAAAGGAAAGTGAAAGTGAGAGAGACAAGCATTGTTGAAGTGGGAGAGCTCCTTGAACTTTGTTCATGCTCATGGAAACTTTGTGAATCTTGATTACAGAAAATTTTCAACAAAAATAATTATCCCCTTGTACAATTCCATTGTATTATAAAAATAATGTGCTAAGGTTTGCCTTTAGGATGTTTACAATGCTTGTTGGTTTGTACGGTGCTGAACAGAAACTTTGGCTGTAGTGCGCGATTTTATATTTTTAACTGGAAGGTCAATTGGTTATGATTCCTTTTTCAGTATCTTTCTGTACAACTTGTTGATTTTTCCTAATTTTGGTAGAATTTTTGGGGTAACAGAAGTATGGTGTATGTTCAGATTGCTACAGACTGTCCTGTTTTTGACAGATTCTGTTTTTGATGCATAGTTTGCTTGTTTCGATGAAACTATAAATTTATATCAGTGGATTAAGCCATGGAAAAGCTATATTATAGTAGAAAAAATGCAAAAACAAGATATGAATTGGTTTGCTACAGTGCTTAGAGTGGTGATTTGCTTTATTATACTAACGGATCTTACCGAGTTTTCTGTTGAAGTTTTGTGTGGACGAAGTGTCTAAACGAGGAGGTTTCGATATGAGGAATAGGAAGAGAGGAAAGATCTCAAGCTTGGGGATGCCCTAGGCACCCCAAGTAAATATTCAAAGAGACTCAAGCGTCTAAGCTTGGGGATGCCCTGGAAGGCATCCCCTCTTTCTTCAACAAGTATCGGTATGTTTCCGTATTCGTTTCGTTTATGCATTATGTGCAAGTCTTGGAGCGTCTTTTGCATTTAGTTTACACTTTTTTTATGCACCATGCTGGTATGAGATAGTCCTTGGTTGATTTATAGAATTCTCATTGCACTTCACTTAAATCTTTTGAGTATGGCTTTATAGAATGCTTCATGTGCTTCACTTATATCATTTGAAGTCTGGATTGCCTGTTTCTCTTCACATAGAAAACCGCCATTTGTAGAATGCTCTTTTGCTTCACTTATATTTGTTAGAGCGTGGGCATATCTTTTGTAGAAATAATTAAACTCTCTTGCTTCACTTATATCTATTTAGAGAGATGACATGAATTGGTCATTCACATGGTTAGTCATAAAATCCTACATAAACTTGTGGATCACTGAATATGATATGTTTCATTCCTTGCAATAGTTTTGTGATATAAAGGTGGTGATATTAGAGTTATGCTAGTGGGTGATTGTGGATTAGTAGAAATACTTGTGTTGAGGTTTGTGACTCCCGTAGCATGCACATATGGTGAACCGCTTTGTGATGAAGTTGGAGCACAATTTTATTTATTGATTGTCTTCCTTATGAGTGGCGGTCGGGGACGAGCGATGGTCTTTTCCAACCAATCTATCCCCCTAGGAGCATGCGTGTAGTACTTTGTTTTCAATGGCTTATAGATTTTTGCAATAAGTATATGAGTTCTTTATGACTAATGTTGAGTCCATGGATTATACGCACTCTCATCCTTCCACATATTGCTAGCCTCTTTGGTACCGTGCATTGCCCTTTCTCACCTCGAGAGTTGGTGCAAACTTTGCCGGTGCATCCAAACCCCGTGATATGATACGCTCTATCACACATAAGCCACCTTATATCTTCCTCAAAACAGCCACCATACCTACCTATCATGGCATTTCCATATCCATTCCGAGATATATTGCCATGCAACTTCCATCATCATCATATTCATGACTTGAGCATTCATTGTCATATTGCTTTGCATGATCGTAAGATAGCTAGCATGATGTTTTCATGGCTTGTCCGTTTTTTTGATGTCATTGCTATGCTAGATCATTGCACATCCCGGTACACCACAGGAAGCATTCATATAGAGTCATATCTTTGTTCTAGATATTGAGTTGTAAGTAAATAAAAGTGGGATGATCATCATTATTAGAGCATTGCCCCAGTGAGGAAAGGATGATGGAGACTATGATTTCCCCACAAGTTGGGATGAGACTCCAGACTTTATGAAAAATAAAAGAGGCCAAAGAAGCCCAAATAAAAAAGAGAGGCCAAAGAAGCCCACCAAAAAGGAAAAAAAGAAAAAAAGAAAAAAAGAAAAAAATGAGAGAAAAAGGGAGAATGGGCAATGTTACTATTCTTTTACCACACTTGTGCTTCAGAATAGCACCATGTTCTTCATAGAGAGAGCCTCCTATGCTATCACTTTCATATACTAGTGGGAATTTTCATTATAGAACTTGGCTTGTATATTCCGATGATGGGCTTCCTCAAATACCCGAGGTCTTCATGAGCAAGCAAGTTGGATGCACACCCACTTAGTTTCAGTTTGAGTTTTCATACACTTATAGCTCTAGTGCATCCATTGCAAGGCAATCCCTACTCACTCACATTGATATCTATTGATGGGCATCTCCATAGCCTGTTAATACGCCTAGTTGATGTGAGAGTTTCTCCTATTTTCTCTTCTCCACATAACCCCCACCATCATATTCTATTCCACCTATAGTGCTATGTCCATGGCTCACGCTCATGTATTGCATGAAAGTTGAAAAAGTTTGAGAATACTAAAGTATGAAACAATTGCTTGGCTTGTCATCGGGGTTGTGCGTGATTAAATACTTTGTGTGATGAAGATAGAGCAACAGCCAGACTATATGATTTTGTAGGGATAACTTTCTTTGGCGATGTTGTTTTGAAAATACATGATTGCTTTATTGGTACGCTCGAAGTATTATTGTTTTTATGTCAAATGATAGACTATTGCTTTGAATCACTCGTGTCTTAATATTCATGCCATGATTGGACATATGATCAAGATTATGCTAGGTAGCATTCCACATCAAAAATTATCTTTTTTATCATTTACCTACTCGAGGAGGAGCAGGAATTAAGCTTGGGGATGCTGATACGTCTTCGTCGTATCTATAATTTTTAATTATTCCATGCCAATATTCTTCAACTTTCATATACTTTTGGCAACTTTTTATACTATTTTTGGGACTAACATATTGATCCAGTGCCCAGTGCCAGTTCCCGTCTGTTGCATGTTTTATGTTTCGCAGAAAACCAATATCAAACGGAATCCAACCGGGATAAAAACGGACGGAGAATTATTTTGGAATATTTTTGATTTTTGGGAGGTGGAATCAATGCGAAACAGTGTCCGAGGTGGCCACGAGACAGGGGGCGCGCCCCCCCTGGGGCGTGCCCTAGGCTCTCTTGGGCCACCCATAAGGCGGTTGAGGCTCTACTTTTGCCGAAAGAAAGCTAATTTTACAAGAAAAATCTAGGCGAAAGATTCACCACAATCGGAGTTACGGATCTCCAGATATAAAGGAAACGGTGAAGGGGACGAAACAAAGAACGCAGAAACAGAGAGATAGATCCAATCTCGGAGGGGCTCTCGCCCCTCCCATGCCATGGGAGCCAAGGAACAGAGGGGAAACCCTTCTCCCATCTAGGGAGGAGGTCAAGGAAGGAGAATAAGAAGGGGGGGCTCTCCCCCTTGCTTCCGATGGCGCCGGAGCGCTGCCGGGGGCCATCATCATCACCACGATCTTCACCAACAACTTCACCACCTTCATCACCAACTCTTCCTCCCTCTATGCAGCGGTGTAACCTCTCTCTTACCCGCTGTAATCTCTACTTAAACATGGTGCTCAATGCTATATATTATTTCCCAATGATGTATGGCTATCTTATGATGTTTGAGTAGATCCGTTTTGTCCTATGGGTTAATTGATGATCGTGATTGGTTTGAGTTGCATGTTTTATTATTGGTGCTGTCCTATTGTGCCCTCCGTGTCGCGCAAGCATGAGGGATTCCCGCTGTAGGGTTTGCAATATGGTTATGATTTGCTTATGGTGGGTTGCATCAGTGACGGAAACACAAATCCGAGTAAGTAGGTTGTTTGCGTATGGGATAAAAGGGGACTTGATACTTTAATGCTATGGTTGTGTTTTGCCTTAATGAATCTTTAGTATTTGGGGATGCTTGATAGAGTTCCAATCATAAGTGCATAGAATTCCAAGTAAGCGATGATATGTTAGCCTATGCCTCTCCCTCAAATAGAATTGCAACAATGATTACCGGTCTAGTTATCGATTGCCTTGGACAAATAACTTTCTCGTAACACAAAGCTCTCTACTAATATTTACTTTATTGCATCTTTATCTAAATAGCACCTATTTTATGTTTACGTGCTCTTTATTATCTAGCAAACCTATCCTATCACACCTACAAAGTACTTCTAGTTTCATACTTGTTCTAGGTAAAGCGAACGTCAAGCGTGCGTAGAGTTGTATCGGTGGTCGATAGAACTTGAGGGAATATTTATTCTACCTTTAGCTCCTCGTTGGGTTCGACACTCTTACTTATCGAAAACTGTTGCGATCCCCTAAACTTGTGGGTTATCAAGCATGAGCCTAATGCAAAAGAGGCCGAGCTTGCGAAGGCCCTTATAAGTATAAAAGACGCCAAGGCCAAAGCCGAGAGGGCACAACAGGAAACCCAGGAGGCCAAAAAGATAGCGGCGGGTAAGAAATTCTTTATGCAAAGCAAACATGTGGAGGAGGCGTTTCTTTTACTTACACGAGTCCGGAGCTCTCCATGGGCATTCGCAGATCTGCCACGCAGCGTATCGGACGCCCGTGGAGTTCTACCGTGCTCAGGAGGGGAGCTCAATGGAGAAGCTGTTCTGGTCCCAGTATGCTGGGGCAGAACATTCAACACCTCCGAGTGACCAACTGAAGAAGTTGGTCGAACTCCACAGGGCGGCCGAAGTGGCTATGAAGAATTTCATAGTCCGGATGTGGCCTGGTGAGCCCCTACCCACCAGCTACTTCGGCCTGATCAAGCGGATGGTGAATGCCTGTCCGCGACTGGAAGTCATCAAGCGATCCGTTTGCATTGAGGGTGCCCGCCGGGCCCTTGCCCATGCGAAGGTGCATTGGGGCAAGCTGGATGCGGAGAAGCTGGTGAAGGACGGGCCGCCAGAGGGCAAGCCGCATCGCGTTCCCAAGAAATATTATGATGGCATTATGAAGGGTGCTCTCCTCGTGGCCGATGAATGTACCAAGGACATAATTTTTGAATGAATTCACTTATGTCATGTTTGTAATTTAAAGACGAAGTTACTTGCGCTATGTAGCGCTTTTGTTATTTAAAATATTACCTTCTGTGCGGCTGTTTATCAAATTCTGAAAGTAGGCCAGTCGTCGGCTTCCGCCCCCGTGTAACTAGTACTTGGGTGTTCATGGAAAACCTGGACACTCTTTATCCAAATGTTTGGTCCCTTAACGAGGTGTCCAGCGCAGCGAACAAGGCAATCGGACTATTCAGCTTTATAACCTTCACTTAGCTATAGAAGTCTACAATTTTAAATTTCGGTGAAGCCCCTAGAATCCGGAAGGCTGAATTGGGGCGCTATACACGCCTAGTTCGGACAAAGCCGAATTATCGCCTAAAGCGGGAAAATCTTTAAGGATTTTAAGACCTCTCGAAAAGCGACCAGCTCTTGCCACATCATGTCGGTCAGTTTTCGGCTTTCTCTACTGAGGTGCTCGTCCGGAAGGACCAGGGCACAATCGCCGTAGTTCTCCCTGCGCTACCTTAGCCGATATAATGGAACGTAAGGCACCAAAACAAGGGAGCCGGGCTATCCCAACTATAGACCTAAGACATGATTCGGCGCTGATGCATATAATGCTATAAGTTCGGGTGCCGCACTGTTGAAAGTGTTTGGACTTGTCGTGCCGTATTATGGGGCGTCATAAGAAGCCCTGGAAAACTCAACGTACCAAAGTGTACAGATGCAATATTAAAAGACATTTGTAAGAAAAAAAATGCTCAAATAAGAATAATATGCTGACGCTGTATATGATCTCCCATTGACGAATAATACGTTTAGGCGTATGTTTACAATGAGTGCATTAAGCGGAGATAAATAGGATTATTTGACATATCCTATCCAGAGGCAGGCTACGTATAGATAGATAAAGAAGGTATAACGATCGTAAATAGATCCCACCTGGGTGTTTCCTTCCGTGCGCAAAGCCTGTTGCCTCCTTGGTTTTCTTTGCTATGTAAGTCCGACAATCCGGCTCTTCTAGAGAAGCTGTACTAAAGCAATGTCCTTAACGCTACTAGGAAAGGCCTACTAATGGCGCACCAGTTTTGCCTACTAATGGCGCACTACCGGTGCGCCATTAGTATCACGCCACTAGAATTTTTTACTAATGGTGCACCACTGGTGCGCCATTAGTATCTGGTATACTAATGGCGCACCAAGCAGTCCGCCATTAGTATGTAACACCATGCGCCATTAGTATGCCTCCCGGGGGCCATATGTAACCATGTGCTTTGTCATACTAATGACACACTCTGTGGTGATGCGCCATTAGTATCCTTTGGCATACTAATGGCGCACCTTGAGGTCATGCGCCATTAGTATGAATATTTGTTTTTTTTACTTTTCTGATTTTTGCACAGGTTACAAAATATAGTATTGGACAAAATATAGACAGCAGCACACATCAACAGCAGATTCATCGGATACAATAGAAGATTAGTCTCCGAATACAATTCAACATATTAGTCTCCGAATACAAAAGACCGAACAAAGATAAAATATTACAAGTCTCAAGACCGCGAGTATCGAGTTTGTCTTCACATTACAAGTCGATATCGATCATCTAAACTACCATCACATAGAAGAGAGCTGCGGTCATCATGATGTGCATCATCGCGATCAAACTGGTCTTCATCTAGTTCCTCCAACGCTCCCTCCTCTCTCCCGCTAGATAGCGAACGTATCTAGATTCGGCCTCCGCCCTAGTGGTGTACCCTTTGTAACTGTTACTGCTGAAATGGTGAACCTGTCTCCGACACTCCTCCCAGTCGTCGTAGACTCCGGGAACCTTACCCTTGTACACGACATATGACGGCATCTCTATGCACAAGCCAAACAACAGACAATACATAAGCAATATGTAAGTATGCAACAAAAGGATCGGAAGAGAAAAGCAAGACATTAATAGCACGATTCATGGTCCTACTAATAAATAGCATCGATTACATCTAAGTTGAACGACTGTCCAAACCAAAGAGACATACGAATTCATTAAAGTTTAATTACAACATGAGCCAATCAATGTTTCAGAACTACACATCACTACTTTCGACTCGACTCATCGGACAGGAGCGTGGATGAAGCCATCGTCTGTCGTGATGGTCATGAAATCGCGGTCGTTGTCACCCTGCATTTGTAGCGTTCCATCTATCTCACTGTTGGACGGTTGATATCTGAGGAAGAACTGCCCCGAGGTATGAAGGACATCTTGATGGATGATGTCCGCAAACTCCGACTGGATGCGAAAGAATTCTTGTCTGAGGTCCACGTCTGGATTGCCGACAAGCTCGCGGGCCAATCTTTGAGATTATCTAGTAGCAGAAGGTGATGATGGTCCCTTACGATCGCCCGCATGTGATGGAGGGCGTAGTAGGCATCCTTCTGACCGCCAAGCGGCTGCTTGACGCAGCAGAACTTCGTATTGTGTGAGAACATGTGCTTGCCATACTTATGAACTTCCCTGGTGAAGGTGCCTCCAGATTTGGCGTAGCCGGGGAGAACATCATCAAGAACTTTCTTGACATTTGTGTAGTCTATCTTGGAGTTACGGATCGGGTCGAAATACGTGGCCATGGAATATTTCGGGCTTAATAGGATGAGTGTGAAATGTGTGTCACTACACAGAACACGGAATGTTAGAAAAAAAAGAATAATCGAAATCTAAGAAATCATATGTTACGGGGCGGTTAAGGGATGACTTACTCGGGAAAGTAAGCCACAAGGAAGTTATCCTTATCTGGGTTTGCCAGAATGACGCCTTCGAGGTGTGAACTCGCAACTTGGCGGTCCCCAGTGCTGCTTAAGTGCTTGGCATGCATGTAGAAGGGGTCGACTATCACGATGTCCGGGGTCTTGTCTCTAATGATCCACATCTCCATACTCAGCGAAAACAACCGAACGAAGGTGTAGTGAAGCGGATGAAGGTAAAACATAGCAAAGATGTCATCAAACCGCAGGACGATCATACCCCCGATGTCGCCATCCACAAAGCCCTTGCCCTCTGGCACCTTGGCCACGAAAACTGGTTATGCCACATCATTCTCTCTGAGACGCCGCTTCTCCAAAGAAAGAACACTGTCATGCAGACTCCGCATAGAACCGGTTGCAGCATTGAGCATATTTGGTGGTAGCATCGCCCTATCCGCCACATGCATCCTCCTCGAAATATCCTTAGGTGAAGGTGGCCCGTCCTGAGTATGGATCGAACTTGGTGCCGGCTAGCTCGCACCGGCGCCCTTGTTAGTCTTTCGTTTCCGTCCCTTCTTCTTGATCTCTTGTAATGGGACCGAGTTCTTCTCACAGACCGCCTTCTTGAGCGTGTTGGGGCTGATAATATTTCGCACCTCAGCTATCTGAGGCTCGGTGAAGGCGGGAGATGGAGGCGTCTCCTGAGAACTGAACGCCAGACGACGCCTGTTGCAATTGGATTTCTCCGCCGTACCAGCTAGATCGCGGTCGTCTTGGTTGGGTTCTTGAGAAAGAGGCCCGCAGAACTTGTCAGCGTACCCATGTTCGGCAAAGTACTTATCGACTTTGGTAAATGTACCGTCGTCGTTGTCGTCGTCGTCCGAATCCTGTGCCATAGGGATGTCCGGCATAGGGCTGTCCGGCAGGTCCGGTAGCGTTGCGGCGTTCTTGCCATGGCTTGGCGCCGGCACGACTGGCGGTCTTTTCTGTGGGGTGGTGTCCCCCGCCCCAAATGAATCTGGCTCTTCAGCCAAAGCAGGGGCCAGTTTACGCAGGCACTGAGGGTCATCTCATCTTCTTCGTCGGCCCCAGCGGGTCGAATCGGAGGTAACATCTCGTCGCAGCCTGGCAGCACCCGAACCACTTCAACCCTATACATTGTGGGTGGCATCGGATTACCGTGGAACATGGGGTTTCCCGGTTGAACGATTCTGCCCTTGGCGACATCGACCAACTCGCCGCCCATGAAGTGCAGAAGAATGCAAGGAACGTCCGTGGCGCCCTATGAAAACATGTAGGGCATCAGGGATGCCAAGTCAAAGGCAAGGCGATGAAGTCATCAGCCGAGAGGCTTAGTTACCGTGATGCCGTCGAGCTCAGCTAATGTCAAGGCACCGCCAACGACGGGCATGCAACTGACGGAGGGGCCGTTTGCTGGCGAGGTGTCGGTCGGCGTACACCCGGGTGCATTAAGCTCCAATGTCCGTGCCGGCACCGGAGACACGAATACCGCCTCCGCCGGAGACACCAATGGCGCCGCCGGAGACACCAACGGCGCCGCCTGCGCGCTGGGCGAGTTGCTGGCCATGAAGCTGGGAACAGGGGGAGGCCCCTGTTGGCCGCCTGCAATCCACGTCGTCAGCCCATGAATCAACGTAGGCACCATGGCGTTGAGCTTCGTTCCCAGTTGTTATTCCACTTGCTCTTGGACAAGCTCTGGAATCCGCGCCACTTGTGCCTTGAGTGCTTCAACCTCGCGCGACTGGCTTTCTGAGCTGGTCTTTTTCTCCTTTTGCCCACCAGCGGTATAGTATGACGACCATTTTATGGACAAGCCTTTGCCGGCCACACGACCAGCTGACGTCGGCTTACTGAGCTTATCCTTGTTTTTCATTACGTTCAACGCCCTATTTAAAGGGGTGTCGAAAGGGGAGCTCTGAGACGACCCCGCGCTTCTGCTTTCAGTGTCCTGCGGAAGGAACGTGAACCATTTAGAAATATTGGGGATTAATTAGAGTGCAACCATATGGAGCTAATTATGCGGGGGTGTATTCCTTACCAAAACAAGCTCAAGCGCCCCGGTCTTCGGATCCGTGGTAAGCTCCTTTGTTATCGGGTCCTCCTTGTACCGGGCCCTGACAAAGTTCCTGGTGTGCTTGTCACCGCTGTATTTCTCGAAGCGGGGCGGTAGGCCTTGTTCGGCACGCCCCGCGTCCTCCTTGTCCCATATAGGCTCCGCCACTCTGTAACCGCCGGGACCGAGTTTGTGTTCCCCTAAGTTCAACTCCCGCATTTCTTTCCCGCACTGACTTGATTCGGAGGTTGCGCTGCTCTCGCACTTGATCTTGAACTCCTTGTAGTCATCTTCGCTGATCGAAGGATTTTTCGCCTTGATCTTCTCATAACAATCACCTTTATCAATCATTCTCTTCACCGCGCTTCTCCAAGTAGACAGGGCCGTGCTCATCCTTGTGAGGGCGACACTGTTCACTTTATTCCCTGAGAGGCGTGTGTTTTCAAATTCAGCGGGGAACTTGTATCGTTCGTGCAGCTTCGTGAAGAGGAGGTTGCACAAATTCCCTCGGTCCTTATGCCTAAGGTTCTCAGTGTTGATCGAGACGGTGCTCCGGAGAATGCACCCGAGCTGAACCGAGTACCCCTTGACTATATGTTTGGGCTTCGTTGGATGCCCGTCGGAGTCCACTTGAGTAAATTCCTCCTTGAGGGTGCGGAGCGCATTCGGGCGCCGATCCTTCCTTTGCTTCTTCGGTTGGCTGCCATCTGTGCGTGCACCGCCATCATTAGTGGTGGCATCCTCGGCAGCACCATCAGTGGTGTCATCCCCGACGCCACTAGGGGTTGTGTAATCAGGACCGGTGTCTTCCGCGGCGTCCTCATAGCAGTGAGGTTGTCCCTCCATCTCCTGGGAGAGCTCCCAGAATTGCTTGCCGCCCGAACCGCCAGCCTTATCGTTGTTGGCCATGTTTCGCTCTAAATAGGAAAAAAGTTTGGTCAAAAAGTGGGTTATTGTCAAGGAACAAGATCATGGTCTCATCATTTAGGGTTTGTCGACACCGAGGCATCCTAAAAGCTAAGCTTTTATCATTTAGGGTTTGTCGACGCCGAGGCACCCTAAAAGCCTAAGCGTACATCATTTAGGTTCTCATCGACACCGAGGCACCCTAAAAGCCAAGGTTTCATCATTTAGGGTTTGTCGACACCGAGGCACCCTAAATGCTAAGTTAAGTTTTCATCATTTAGGGTTTATCGATGCCGAGGCACCCTAGGTTGGGCCTAATCACATGGCACTAATCACTTGGCTCTATTACCACCTATGTGATCCTACTTAATTAAGTACTAAGATACCCCGGCCCATGCATTAGTAGCAAGTACCCCATATGTCCGATTTTTAGCAAAGTCATGCTAAAATTCATGGAAAATTTCAGCATGACCTTTGCTGAAAATAGGACATATGGAGTACCCGAATTTGCCAGAACGGAAGTTAATCGACATTCTGGCAAACTCAAGGGCCTCTCGGGGTATCTGCAAAATCATCACGACACGAAGGGCCTCTCAAGGGCCTCAAGCAGCAGCGGCATCTCCCAGGACCCCATTTTTTTGCTAAATTTCTTTGAGCAACAATCAGAGCAGAAAATTCAGCATATTCTATACAACAACACTGTAAAGATGAAGAACAGTTCTACAACAGCCCATTTATATACAATAGCATCTTTGGTCATACCAATTTCTGAAATAATTCAAATCTGAACTGTATCTCTGGTCATACAAATTTCTGAAACAATTCAAATCTGGACTGTATCCTTGGTCATACAAATCTCTGAAACTATACAAATCTGAAATATATATTTGGTCATACAAATTTATGGAACTAATCAAATCTGAACTGTATCAATACACATATATAGCAATTGACAGGAGCTTCATCATTTTTAGTAACAACAATACATATATATAGCAATTGGAAGCAAACAGATGTACACATAAGATAAAAATGTAGTACTGAAAGTTTAATGCTTACAAAAGACTTGCTGAAATAGTGAAAAATATGGAGTCACCAAGCTGGCTAAGAAACTCCCAAAGTCCACTAGCAAATCCAAGATCTAATCCTGTTACACACATCATAACAATTTAAGATGATTAGGATAAGGATAGTAGGAAATGAAAAAGAAAGAGCTCAAAAAACAATCACAACAGAAAAATAATAAAAACCTAGTCCTAGAAGAAAATAAATCCTAAAAGAAAAGAAATCCTAAAATCTGGAGCAAGTTCTAGCAGTAGTACTCCAACTAGATGACCACCACTACTCCTCCTATCACTAGAGTAAACAACAGTTGTGTGTTCAACATCTTTACTAACAGTAAATTGGCAGTACTCCATTATCTACTCCTGCAACTTCAACTACAATGACATCCTACAACTACTACAACAACATAAAACTACTATGCATCATCTTCCTACAACTACTCATCTTCAGCAACAACAACATAAAATTCCTGTTTAGTTAAATTCATGTTAAACATCATTTGGACCAGAGCCCAATCCTTTCTTCTGCTTGTCAGTAGAACTATTGTTTCTTCAACTTATGCAAAAATTGAACATCATATGAAGCATTAATTCCAGAGAGTTTAGCAGCTAAAGTGAGATACAATTCCAAACAATGCAACAGAAAGAAGGAATTACGACAGATCATTTCAGCACCAAACTAATGGAATGAATTGCAACAGAACATTTTACTGAAAAAGTGGACTATAATGCAATCATTAAACTGAAACGAGCAAGTGACCGAATTGAGAGGATAATCAGCCACATTTAATCGTTATCTAGAACAAAACTAGATAATCACTGAAGAATAAAAGGATTTTCCAAAGATTTAAACAATATTCTAGTTTCTCTAAATTACTTTTAATTCGAGTTGGCCAAGTTAATTTGACTAGTCAAAAGGAGAGGTGTGACCCATATGTCATAGGCTTAGATATTTTTAATCTAATTTATCTAATAGTAGGTTCCACATGTCATATACACTAAATCTAAATAATAACCACTAATTAGCCTAACCACCTAAGCCAATTATACTAAACTATAGCTAACTAACCTAAGGGTCGGCCTGTATGCGGCAGCAACACCAACGCAACTACTACAAGCGACAACAATTAGCAGAAAATAGCAGCGGCGGTATCTTAGCATCAGCATCAGCGGCCAGCACTATCAAACAATGACTAAGAGCAGCAACAGCTAGCGACAGCAGAAGCAGTGGGCAGTGGCAGAATGGGGCGCGGCCAGGCGACAACGCGCACGGATGGATGCGGCCCCAAGCGAGCTGGGCGGCAGCCATGTAGACCATAGCAGCAGTTGCAGGCTGCAGCGCCGCCATCAGGAGCGGACGACTGCAGGCCAGGGCGCAGTCCCGCGACCAGGGAATGGATAGGGGTGGGGTGAGCGCGGTCTGGTGCGGCCGGGTGACAGCCGGAGGCGAGGTCAGGCAAAGGGCAGCACGGTGCAGCCGCGCGCGGAGCAAGGCCCAACCATGGCGGATAGTGGTGCGGCAAAATCACAAGGGCGGGGCTACGGGAAGCAAACGACCAAGGGGAGGAGGGGAAACTGAAGAGCATCTCATAGCGGTCGCAGAGGAGTAGACGGCGTGGTCGGGGACGGTTCAACGGTGAGGCCGCGGTGGCCGGAGGTGGAAGAAGGCGCAGACG
>NC_041391.1:54909008-54909525 GCF_002162155.2 Triticum dicoccoides
GGGGGTGTCGTCCGGCGAGGGTCGGGGCGGCGGGGATGGGGGCGCGGGGGCAGCGGGGGTGGGGGCGCGGGGGCGGCGGGGGTGGAGTCCGGCGAGGGTCGGGGCGACGGTGTCATGGGTCGGGGTAGCGCGCGGGTGGATCTGGTGGCGAGGGAGAGAGGGTCGAAGGGGATCTGGCGAGGGAGAGGGAGGATAGCTAGGGGGGAATCTTACTAATGGTACACAACCCCTCGGTGCGCCATTAGAAATCTTTTTTTTAGATAGCAATGGTGCACCCACCCGTCGGTGCGCCATTAGTATGTTTTTTTTAAAATGAATATTAATATGAAATAGTAATATTTTTTGATAAAAACAGTAATAATTGTTGTTTAATAACAATTGTAGTCTACACTTTTTTATTATTATTTTTTAGAAAATGAATATGAATATGAAACAGTAATATTTTTTTATAAAAATAGTAATAATTTTTTAAAAAATATCATCAATTTTGTTACTTGAAAATATCATCGGCGGCGGC
>NC_041391.1:54909619-54920009 GCF_002162155.2 Triticum dicoccoides
TCGGCGGCGGTGGAGCGGGGGAGGCTTGCATTGGGTCGTCGGCGGCGGTGGAGCTAGTGGGGGAGGGTGCGGGTGGGATCGAGATGGAGGGTGATCGAGATCGAGTGTCCTCATGAATCTAAAAAGTGCCCATGAAATTAAAAAATATTCATGATATCAAAAAGTGCCCATGAAATACAATCGAGAAATGAAGACTACGATTTAAATACAATCGATCTTAGCTTGCTATCTGTTCACAATCTTCTTGCCCTTCTTTTTCGCAAATGGAGTTCTTCTGCGGAACGGACGTCCTTTTGGTAGGGTGGTCCTGCTTCTTCTTGTGGTGTGTGCTGCTACTTCATCATCGTCGTCATGTTCGATCTTCGGGTCGCCGTACTTGTCGAAGTCTTGCTCATTGGCAACTCCATCCATTCCGATGATCTTTCTTTTGCCTCTCCTCACAAAAACACGACTGGGCTTTGACAGGTCGGTAATGAAGAAGCATTGGTGCACTTGGGAAGCCAGTACCCATGGCTCATTTTTCGCGGTGACGTTTGCGCCCGCGGTCTTGAATTTAGCTTCGGGTATAACCATGGTGGTGAAATACTGGTCTTCTTTTAGGACGCTCTTGGCCCATCTGACACGGAACATCGGGACCTTCTCTCCAGCGTAGCTCAGCTCCCAGATCTCCTCGATCCTTCCGTAGTATCTGTCCTTGTCGTTACCGGTGTAGGATTCCAACGTTACCCCGGAGTTCTGATAACCATCGCTCTTCATGTCTTTGTTCTCGGTGTAGAATGTCTAGCCGTTGATATCGTACGCCTCATAGGTCATCAGGTTGTGCTCGGCGCCCTGTGACAAGGCGAATATGAGTTGTTCTTCCGCGGAAGAATCCTCATGTAAAGGGTACGACAGAAGCTTCTGCTTGAACCAATGCGTGAAACATGAGTTGTGCTCTTTGATTATATCTCCGTCCGTCCTCTATTGGCCTCGGTCATTGTACGTCTTCTCAATAAAGGTTTTGTGCTCTATCACTCAAGGATCGACCACGTCTATGTGTTGTAGCGCGACTAGGTTTGCTCTTTCAAAGTCGGCGAGTCGACCCTCGAAGTCGACATGCATTTCACGGCGACCCTCACGGTGACCCCATCCAGCGAGCCTGCCGAGGTGCCTGTTGACGGGCAGACCAACGGGTTTCTCGATGCCTAGATAATTCGTGCAGTAGGAGATGCACTATTCGGTCAGAAAGCCCCTGGCTATACTTCCCTCTGGATGTGACATGTTGCCAACGTATCCCTTGATGACACTGAGGGAGTCCTGGACTAGGGGGTGTCCGGATAGCCGAACTATCATCATCGGCCGGACTCCAAGACTATGTAGATACAAGATTGAAGACTTCGTCCCGTGTCCGGATGTTACTTTCCTTGGCGTGGAAGGCAAGCTTGGCGATACGGATATGTAGATCTCCTACCATTGTAACCAACTCTGTGTAACCCTAGCCCTCTCTGGTGTCTATATAAACCGGATGGCCTTAGTCTGTAGGACGAACAACAATCATACCATAGGCTAGCTTATAGGGTTTAGCCTCCTTGATCTCGTGGTAGATCTACTCTTGTAATACCCACATCATCAATATCAATCAAGCAGGACGTAGCGTTTTACCTCCATCAAGAGGGCCCGAACCTGGGTAAAACATCGTGCCCCTTGTCTCCTGTTACCATCCGCGTAGATGCACAGTTCGGGACCCCCTACCCGAGATCCGCCATTTTTGACACCGACATTGGTGCTTTCATTGAGAGTTCCACTGTGTCGTCACCGATAGGCTCGATGGCTTCTTTGATCATCAACAATGATGCAGTCCAGGGTGAGATCTTCCTCCCCGGACAGATCTTCGTATTCGGCGGCTTTGCACTGCGGGCCAATTCGCTTGGCCATCTGGAGCATATTGAAAGCTACGCCCCTGGCCGTCAGGTCAGATTTGGAAGTTTGAACTTCACGGCTGACATCCGCGGGGACTTGATCTTCGATGGATTCGAGCCACAGCCGAGCGTGCCGCACTGTCACGACAGGCATGATTTAGCTCTGCAGCCGGACAGTACCCTGGAGGCCGCACACGAGTCCGCTCCTATCTTCAATTCGGAGCCGGCTGCGCAGATCGAGGAGAGGTGGCTAGACACCGCCTCGGGGCCTGCAACCTCTACGGCGATAGAGCTGAACACTGACCTAGTCCCTCATGAAGCTCGTGACTCCGAGATGCCGGACTCCTCGCCGGACTCCGAACCTCCCGCGCCCCCTCCAATTGAATCCGATTGGGCGCCGATCATGGAGTTCACTGCTGCGGACATCTTTCAACACTCACCTTTCGGCGACATCTTGAGTTCGCTGAAGTATCTCTCGTTATTAGGAGAGCCTTGGCCGGACTGCGGTCAGGACGGTTGGGATATGGACGACGAACAAATTCAAAGCCCACCCACCACCCACTTGGTAGCCACTGTCTGAAGAAGCAAAAGCAGAAGCTCAAAACAGCGGAGGACGCACTCAAAATGAGATGGAGCAAAGTACTCAATACCGCAGATAAATACGACAATAGTCAACAGGCGAAGAGGTACCCGAAGCGCAAGTTATTGCCCGAATTTGACGAGGAGGCCGTAGAGCCCCCACAGTCAAAAAACAAAGACGCCGCCTGGCCGGATAGACGACCAGATGACAGGCTAAGAGCGGCAAGGGGCGGTGCACACAAGCCGGCATACGATCCACATAAAGATCCTCGCAAAAAAGATGGCCCGGTCAGGTCCATCTATGGGCCAAAAAAGAAGACTCCAGGGAGCAATACAACCCGCCGAGTGTTTGAAGACAACGGCACACCTAAATACAGGGGCGCCGCACACCCACTATGTTTCACCGATGAGGTACTGGACCATGAATTTCCAGCGGGATTCCAACCCGTCAAGATAGAGGCATATGACGGAACAACAGACCCCAGAGTCTGGATTGAGGATTATATCCTACACATACATATGGCCAGAGGAGAAGATCTCCATGCCATAAAATACCTACCCCTCAAGCTCAAACGGCTAGCTCGGCATTGGCTCAAAAGCCTCCTAGAAAATACCATTGGAAGTTGGGAAGAGCTCGAGGATGCGTTTCGAGCAAATTTTCAGGGGACTTATGTCCGCCCTCCGGATGCAGACGATTTAAGTCACATAACTCAACAGCCCGGAGAGTCAGCACAAAAATTCTGGAACAGGTTCCTCACCAAAAAGAACCAAATAGTCGACTGTCCGGACACCGAAGCCTTAGCAGCCTTTAAGCACAACGTCCGAGACGAATGGCTCGCCAGACACCTCGGCCAGGAAAAACCAAGAACAATGGCCGCACTAACAAGCCTCATGATCCGATTTTGCGCGGGGGAAGACAGCTGGCTGGCTAGATGCAGCACCAGCGACCCGAGTACATACAAAGTCAGGGATGGAAATGGGAAATCACGACGCAGAAAAGATCAGCGCCGGAATAAGGAAAATGGCCCAAATAGCACGGCGGTCAACGCCGGATTCAAAAGCTCTTGTCTGAATAATAAAACACTGCCCCTCAAGGACAACAGTGACGAGCTATCCAACCTAAACAAAATTTTGGATAGGATATGTCAAATACATAGTACCCCCGGGAAGCCTGCAAACCATACCCACAGAGATTGTTGGGTCTTCAAGCAGTCCGGCCGACTTAACGCCGAACACAAGGGGTCCGACACACCAAGCGAAGACGACGAACCCCACAAGCAGCACGCCGGAAAACAGAAGACTTTCCCACTAGAAGTCAAAACAGTGAACTCACTTCATGTGATAACTCGGAAATATAGTGCGGCACCTGCTATACCAGGACACCGTCCGCAGAATGGGGATAGACCCTACCGAAATTCACCATAGCAGCACTTCCTTCAAAGGAGTGACGCCTGGCCTTTACGCTAAATGTACAGGCTCTGTACTACTAGAGGTCGTGTTCGGTTCATCCGACAACCTCCGTCGCGAAAAGCTCATTTTCCATATCGTCCCATTCAAAAGTAGCTATCAAGCACTACTGGGACGCGAAGCATTCGCCCGCTTTAACGCAATACCGCATTACGCGTCTCTTACGCTTAAAATGCCTGGTCCATACAGCATAATCTCAGCAAAGGGTAAATCTGAGTGTTCCTTGACCAGGGAAAACGTGAGACTGCGTTGACAGCCGCACACTAATCCGACCTTGCTGGTCAAATCCCTAAAAATAGGTCATTCAGACCTTCGACACGGTTAGGCGAGTCCGGCATAAATAAACAAGGGGCTTCACCGCCACATACCCCTTTACAAGGGGCTGCACGCATAAACAACGAGAGCCAATAAAGCTCAAATTCATCATACTTTATTTTAACTACACCTTTTGCATGATATTTTTCCAAACTAAGTTCTTCTCCTTTACAGATGAAGCACGTGCTACACCCGTCCAGGATATAGCACAACGGAGACATAGGCACAGACGTGCAGCAGGGACCCGTTACAAGGATTCTTTTCAGATTAAGACCCTGCGTAAACCTTTCTTACTATCTCTTGTTGATACACATCCCCCGGTTTCTTACCATAACCGAGGAGGAGGCCGGCGTTTTGGCATCGGCCACGTTAGAAGTTCCTGCCCGTACCTGGACACTAGGGGCTTAGGGCATTGTTCTGCCCGGTATCATAAAGACCGAACACCTCAGGGAGTGTTCGGCATCTCGAGTTAGGCCTTATATGCGTCAGCTCCGAATCATGTCTTTGGTCAAATGTTGGGTTTACCTGGCTCCTGTGTTTTGCTGCCTTACGTTCCGCTCCATCGGCTAACGCGGCACCAGGAGAACTACTGCGATTGTGCCCCGGTTCGGCCGGGAGAGCACCTCAGTAGAGAAAGCCGAAAACTGACTGTCATGATATAGCGAGAGACTGGTCAACCACTCGATCGACTACTGGATTGTTTAGAATTCCTCCGCTTTGACGAAGGACCGCTTCCCGGTCAGGCACATACGCGCCCCGAGTTCGGAGAAGCGCGGTGCCTCTAGGGGCTATATAGTAGCCCCAGCTTCGAGCTCCTATGGCTAAGTGAAAGTGATAAAGCATTATAGTCCGGTTGCCTAGTTTGCTACGCTATCACCTCCTTCAAAGGACCAAGACGTTGGATTAAGTGTGAAAAAGCGCTTTTCTTTTTGCAAACACCCCCGCACCATGTGCGTGGGGGCTGAAGCCAAAGACTGCCATCTTTCAGGTTATACATACACGGCCGCACAGGAGATAGTTCAATACTTGAACGCACAAGTATAAAAAGCTATTGCATTATAAACATGATCTCACAAATCATACACGTCATTTGAACATAACATCTTTCGAGCACTACGACTCTATTAAACGAGCGCCCTGCAGGACTTCCTCAAAATGGTGCTCGGCGGGTAATCGGCCTTTGTCCGAACCCCGGGATGCAACAGCGGTGGCATCCATCTCCGCCCAGTATGTCTTAACACGGGCGAGAGCCATCCGTGCACCTTCTATGCATGCCGACCGCTTCATCGCCTCGATATGCGGCACCGCCCCAAGGAATCGCTGCAACAAGCCAAAATAACTCTCAGGCTTGGGCCCTTCTGGCCATAGATGAGCGACCACATCCGTCATGGCAAGTCCGAACAATCTATTCAGCTCAGCCCACTCAGCCAGCCGATCAGTCAACGGAAGTGGACGCTCCGGACTATGGAATTGAGACCAGAAAAGCTCTTCCATTTCGTGATCCTTCTGGCTTCGGAAGTGCACGACCGCGTCCGCCGCACTCGCCGCCAAATCCAGATAAGGATCCTCCGCACCACACAATTGGCCCAACTGAGCACACTTCCTACGCATCAGAAAGGGCTTTCCAGCCGCAATATCACTGGCCTGACGCAGTTCCTCCTTCATAGCCCGCATCGCACTACGGCCATCATTGGCTTCGGCGGCGGCCTTCTTCAGGTCCTCTTGCTCCGCTCGGCGTTCTCTTTTAAGAACCTCATAGCGGTCGGTAGCATCTTTTAATTTCACGGCCATTCCAACCATCTCCTCCCTGCTTCGGCAATGAGCACCCTTTTCGGCTTTTAGCTCTTCCGCTGCCTTCGAGGCAGCCGCATCACTTTTCCTGGCTTGCTCCTTGGCTCGAGCAAGCTCTACTCGAAGGTCTTCCACAGCAGCGGCACCATCTGCATCAAGCATACAAATTGTAAGGAACGGGCATCACTACAAGAAATATGTCAACTTATGACCTTCTGTCAGTGACCCTCAAAGAATTGTTCATAAATTTATGACCATTTCAGACCAATTGGTCAAAAGCTGTTCGGGGGGCTCCAAACTCTAAACCATTGCGACCATTTTGGTCAGAAAGGTCGTAATTTCCTCACATGAAAAGGTCATAAAGCAAACAGCGCTAGTCCGCTGCCTTATTTCTAGTTGTTAACGACCAATATAGATGGTCATAGCCTTGTAAATTGTGGTGGGTTGCTATGACTAGGCGCCACCTCATCAGTTTTGCCTATGTGTCGTGTCCATGTGGCAGTTTTTGCCCTAGGTTGTGAAGCAACCTATATTTCTGTCATTCCCAAAATTCCCCAAAAAATCTCATAAATTCTTTCGGTCATATCTTCGTCAAATATGTAAAAACCTTCCTTGCCTAGTTCAAAAATAATTCAAAAATATTCATTTTCCTATTCTATTCAGAGTAACAGTTTGTGAAGGAAGTACCACTTTGGCATGTCCAAACAGTATCCATTTTCTACAGTGCTTTCCTATGCCCAAATAACCATCCTCCACCAAATGCCAGCTCAATCCATTCATTATTTTGAGCCGAGCTTCAACATTTGTATTTATGTCCAGTGTGGTGGTTTGCAAAGCAAGTACCAGCTAGGCTCCTCCTTTTGAGCTGAAAATTTGTGAAGACGGTCTTCTTAGTAACTAATCATCCTCAGCCAAAACTCACTCCCATTAGCCATGTACATTTCCCGTACCGCTAATCAAACACTTGGCTGCTTATTCATGTTTGAGCATCGATCAGTCTCCTCGTGAGAATCTTATGTTGTGATTTTCTTCCTAGCACCTACCTGGGGAGTTCCCAACCCACGAGACATGCCTAGGCCGCCCAGAACACATGGCAACGCCACGGTCACGCGGTGACCACGCGGCGGGCATGCGAGCTTACGCGCTCTAGAGTTGGGGCCCTCGGCCACCATCCAAACGTCGATGTCTCGCCATAAAACCATGTATTTCTAATTAAATAGATACTTATTTAACTAGAAATGATTTTTGTAAAAAATAAAGAGTAAACTATGAGGCAGCTGCAGTTCAAAATTGACCCACTTCCAGCTGAATCGGCGACAATTTGTCTTTTTCACCAGAGGTGGATCAAAACTTTTTACACCCAACAATTTTGTCAATTGTGCATTAAACATGGTCTAGTATTTTATAAAATTTATTGGGTCCATTTTTGCAACAATTATTTGGTAGTTCCTTCACAAAAAAACCTCATTTCGGGCACTCAAAAAATGGAAAATGAATTTTCCGTGCAAAGAAATGAAAACTCCCTTAGGCAACATTGTTTGGAATTCCAAGATGCACCCTTGTGCACAATATGAGATCATTTGAACAAACTATGCCATGAATGTGGCCATAAGATTGATCATTTGGCTTGAAAGCCATGAATCTTCACGCATGATAGCTCATTTCTGAGAACACTTTTTTAAAATAATTACCGTATTACAAGTTTATTATTTTTCCTGGAAACTTGGTCACATATAATGACACAATATGAAGGTTTTCCAATTTTTTGATTTTTTTGAATTTTTTATGCCCGTTTCAAAATGCGGTCAAAACGGCGGGCTTGACCGTTCCTACCTAGTGGTTGAACCTTGGATTTTTTTGGTGTTTCTATGATAAAATAGATACTTATGTACCTAGAAATGATTTTTGTAAAAAATAAAGAGCAAACTATGAGGCAACTGCAGTTCAAATTTCACCCGCTTCCAGCTGAATCGACGACAATTTGTCTTTTTCACCAGAGGTGGATCAAAACTTTTTTCACCCAACCATTTGGTCAATTGTGCATTAAATATGGCCTAGTATTTTGGAAAATCGATTTGGTACAATTTTGAAACAAATATATGGTAGGTCGTTCACAAAAAAACCTCATTTCGGGCACTCGAAAAATGGAAAATGAATTTTCCCTGCAAAGAAAATGAAAACTCCCTTTGGCAACATTGTTTGTAATTCCAAGATGCACCCATGTGCACAATATGAGATCATTTGAACAAACTGTGCCATGAATGTGGCCATAAGATTGATCATTTGGCTTGAAAACCATCGATCTCCACACGTGATAGCTCGTTTCTGAGAACACTTTTTTAAAATAATTGCCGTATTACAAGTTTGTTATTTTTACTAGGAACTTGGCCACATATAATGAAACAATGCGAAGGTTTCCCAATTTTTTGATTTTTTTGAATTTTTTATGCCCGTTTCAAAATGCGCTCAAAACGGCAGGCTTGACCGTTCCTAGCTAGTGGTTGAATCTTGGAATTTTTTTGGTGTTTCTCTGATTAAATATATACTTATGTACCTAGAAATGTTTTTTGGTAAAAAATAAAGAGTAAACTATGAGGCAGCTGCAGTTCAAAATTGACCCACTTCCAGCTGAATCAGCGACAATTTGTCTTTTTCACGAGAGGTGGATCAAAACTTTTGACACCCAACCATTTGGTCAATTGTGCATTAAACATGGCCTTGTATTTTATAAAATTGATTTGGTCCATTTTTGCAACAATTATTTGGTAGTTCCTTCACAAAAAACCCTCATTTCGGGCACTCGAAAAATGGAAAATGAATTTTCCGTGCAAAGAAAATGAAAACTCCCTTAGGCAACATTGTTTGGAATTCCAAGATGCACCCTTGTGCACAATATGAGATCATTTGAATAAACTATGCCATGAATGTGGCCATAAGATTGATCATTTGGTTTGAAAGCCATGAATCTTCACGCATGATAGCTCATTTCTGAGAACACTTTTTTAAAATAATTACAGTATTACAAGTTTATTATTTTTCCTGGAAACTTGGTCACATATAATGACACAATATAAAGGTTTTCCAATTTTTTGATTTTTTTTGAATTTTTTATGCCCGTTTCAAAATGCGGTCAAAACGGCGGGCTTGACCGTTCCTACCAAGTGGTTGAATCTTAGAATTTTTTTGGTGTTTCTATGATTAAATAGATACTTATGTACCTAGAAATGATTTTTGTAAAAAATAGAGAGCAAACTATGAGGCAGCTACAGTTCAAATTTCACCCGCTTCCAACTGAATCGACGACAATTTGTCTTTTTCACCAGAGGTGGATCAAAACTTTTTTCACCCAACCATTTGGTTAATTGTGCAATTAATATGGCCTAGTATTTTAAAAAATTGATTTGGTACAATTTTGCAACAAATATATGGTAGGTCCTTCACGAAAATACCTCATTTCGGGCACTCGAAAAATGGAAAATGAATTTTCCGTGCAAAGAAAATGAAAACTCCCTTTGGCAACATTGTTTGTAATTCCAAGATGCACCCTTGTGCACAATATGAGATCATTTGAACAAACTATGCCATGAATGTGGCCATAAGATTGATCGTTTGGGTTGAAATACATGAATCTCCTCGGGAAGGTGCTAGAACCGGCGAATGCTACAACTAGAGCACGTTGGGGTGATGCCAACGTTTAGGCGATAGACTACGGTTGTGCGCGACGGTGCAACGGCGGGAGGGTCAACTATGTGTTCTATCTGATAGTGAACGAGCAAGATGGGGAAGAAAGTATAACTTGGGGGTGAATCAAATGGTTACACACGAAAACATCGTAGGGTCATGAGGCGACCGACCCAAATTTAGGCCGATTGACCGACACGTAACAGCCGCCTTTTGGAAAATGGTATGGTCCAATATTGCAACACACATTTGTAGGCATTTGTAAAAAAATCAGAGATCTGGGTCCAAAATTTGGATTTTTGAGCGTGAGCCAGCCAGCCAATGAGAAGCGAGGAACCATCTCCACGCGGATCACCAAGTGGGACACGATCCAAGCCATCCATCACGCGCCAATCCAACGGTTGATCCTCTCCTGAAAAAACCAAAACCCTAACCCACCTACCCACCCATCGTTTCTCCAGATCCGATCCATCCCCACCCTCCTCTCCCTCATCTCCTCTCCGCCTTCGTCTCCCTCATCTCCCACCGCCGCCATCCCCATCCACCACCGCCGCCATCCCCACTCACCGCCGACCCCCTCCCGTCGCCTTCAACTCCCATATCCACTAGGCCAGGCACGGCCATGGCATCCCCCCTCCTTCTCTTCTAGGGTTAGGATT